>NC_134483.1:81254926-81388536 GCF_040206685.1 Ascaphus truei
GAAGGGAAAAGGCTGTGTAAGATTATGGGTCCTAACTTCCTTCCCCCTCATTTTTCCCTGGATACTGTCACAGTATGTATATCTATATTTATATAGTGCCATCCGAGTACATAGAGCTTAACAGCAGTAATACACGTGACATAATAATTTAACATATGATGGGAATAAGCATTTCAGACATGAAAGTAACATTAGGGAAAAGGAGTCCCTGCCCCGCAGAGCTTACAACCTAAGTGGTAAGTAGGAAGAACTTACAGAGACATCATGCCTTGTTGATCCAATGCAGAGCAGCTTTTTAAAAATTTAAAGGTCAGACGGAAAATCATTTTGTGTTTACTGATACTTTTAATGGATCAACAAGTGTTATTTTAAAATATAGTACGCATATCAACTGCCCGTTTGCAGAAAATAATTGTGAAGCCTTAAAAACCTCATACTCCTCTAGAAAGAACTCTTAAGTAGCCCCATGTACCCCTCACTAAGGGGAGAATGACTGGGGGGAGTGATGGAGGCCCCGAGGATAGAGTTACATTTATTGAAGTGGTCAGAGCAGGGGGTTGACCTTAGGAGGGTATAAGAGCCCAAGGGGGAAGTACTCGTCTTCTTTCCTTCTGGTGGCTACGAGGATCATCAAGTCGCCGAAGAGGTCTGCCCTCTCTGATGTTTCTTCTTCTGACTCTGGGTCAAGGGAAGGGAGCCCCGATCCGCTGTCAGAGCAGCAGCTTCTTGCAACCCTCTGTGCAAGGTCTGCTTACTTTGAAGCGAAGTGGCTGCGGGGCATGTCGGAAGCGACCCCTGCGGCCGATCACACGACCGCTCCGGCATAGATGGAGGCAGAAGGGGCTGTGAAGAGGGATGTTCTGGCTGGGTTGAGGCTGTTCCCCCTGATAGATCACCAGTGTGATGACCCACAAGTGGAGCAGCCGGAGGAGGGCCAAGCCTGCTTAGTGCCAGTCCTTTGGTAGCTCCACCAGGCGGGAAAAAAAGAAATCTGCGGAGCACCCCAGTAAAGTGGAGGCATGATCCAGGCCTGCATAAAGCTTTGAGGAGCATGGGAGGAAGGGGAGTCTAAGGGGGGCTGATTATCCTTTTAGGGGGTCATTTTATGGGTCTGGAGCATCTGAGGGAGGAAGGGGTGGATAGTGAGGAGCTAAGGCTGAGTTGAGGGGAGGGAATGTGAAAAGGAAGATTGGTAGGTGGGAGTCGCAGCGCTTTAGCAGTTACATTCGCTCAGGCTTGGATGTGTGCTAAAAACCTGTCAACATGGCGTTCTATCATCTAGGTAATTTTCCTGGCAGAGTATGAGAATGAGGTGACATCCATTGGGCCGAAAACGGGGCAGCTCGTAGGCCATACGGAAAGCAGTTGAGGATAGCAGGTGTGGTGGTTGAGGTAATGTGGTTGGGTCTTCGGCATATGTGTTGGGCTCAGACGCTTCGGGAGCTGTTAAGGATGTCCACTGACGATGCTTCCTTCTCCAGTCCTGACCCTACGCAGGACTACGAACTGGGCAATCCGGATCAGCCTGCGCGGTCTAAGGTCGGTGCTTTTACAACCCCACCTCAGCCACGCGGTCCGACCCAGGTTTGTGGCGAGCACAACCGTGACAGTCTGTTTGGTTGGGCAGTTATGTGACCAAGGGGTTAACCCGAGACCTCTTCACGTCATGGTGTTCTACTGCATTGTTGCTACCTGCAAAAGAATGTTATTTTGGAATTCATTCCTCTACAACCCTGCCCTATCGTCCTCTCTTGATCTACATGCCCCTCTTTCTCTCTGCCGTTTTCGCTCTTTTTCACCCAGACCCTGGCTAAATATCCACACGCGCATGCTGCGTTCCTGCACTCGTTCATCTGAACGCCTCTGGAGGAAATCTCTCACTCTAGCAGACTTCCATCATACAAATTTATGCTATCCTGTTTCAAGTCTGCCCTATCCCAGGCTAAACAAACCTACTTTTCTTCACTAATCAACATGCACAAGTCTAACCCACGCCGACTCTTCTCTGTCTTTGACTCCCTACTCAGACCACCCTCTGCTACCAGTACCTGTCTTTCTTTCTCCATCTCACCTAAGGACTTTGCTGACTATTTCAAGGAAAAGGTGGAATTCATAAGTCAGAACGTACCCTCTGTATCCTCCTCCCATCCTACACCTCTTCCTAACTCTCCTCCTGTCTTGACTCTTTATCCGCTGTCACAGAGGAGGACATGTCGCTGCTGATCTCCTCTTCTCCCTCTACCACTTTCCCTCTTGACCCCATTCCCTCCCATCTCCTAAAACTCTTGCTCCTACTATAATCCCTACGCTCACAAACATTTTTAACTTTTCCCTCTACTCTGGTACCTTTCCCTCCTCCTTCCAACATGCAACTATTATAGCATAACTAAAATACAGCAAGCTTGACCCTACTTGTTTTTCTAACTATCAGCCTGTCTCCCTCCTGCCTTTTGCCTCTAAACTCCTTGAACGTCTTGCATTCTCTCGCTTCCTCCATTTTCTCACCTCCAATTCCCTCCTAGACCCTCTACAATAGCCCTCACTAAAATAACTAATGACCTCTATGCTGCCAAAGACAGAGGTCATTACACTCGGCTCTTTTACTTGACCTCTATGCAGCATTTGATACTGTGGACCACCCTCTTCTCCTTCACATTCTCCATACTCTTGGTATCTGTAATAAAGCTCTATCCTGGATCTCCTTCTACCTCTCCCATCGTACTTTCAGTGTCTTCTGCTAACACCTCCCCTCCTCTATTGATCTCTTTGTGGTGTACCCCAGGGCTCTGTCCTGGGTCCTCTTCTCTTTACACACTCTCTCTAGGTGACCTAAACACATTTGTTGGGTTCAAATATCACCTCTATACTGATGACACACAAATTTACTTTTCAACCCCTGACCTTAGACCTGCTGTACAGACCACAGTTTCTGAATGTCCCTTCGCTATATCATCCTAGATGGCCCTCCGCCGACTTAAACTTAACATGGCAAAAACAGAGCGTCTCATATTTCCACCCAAATTTGGCCCTACTACCTCCTTCTACATTCCTGTTGGAAGTACTATCATAAAACCAGTAGCACAAGCACGCTGCCTAGAGGTCACACTCGATTCGTCTCTCGCATTCTCCCCTCACATCCAAAAAGTAGCTAAAACATGCAGTTTTTTTCCACCGCAATATTACAAAGATACGCCCTTTCCTCTGTTGCTCCACGGCTAAAACTCTGACTCAGGCCCTCATTCTCTCCGTCTCGATTACTGCAACCTCCTGCTATCTGGCCTTCCTGCCTCTCACCTGTCTCTCCTACAATCTATCCTTAACGCTGCTGCCAGAATCACTCTACCCTTTCCTAAATCTTTCTCATCGTCTCCCCTGCAGAAATCACTCTCCTGGCTTCCTATCAAATCCTGGATCACAAATTAAATTCTCCTCCTCACTTTTAAAGCTTTACACTCTTCTGCTGCTCCTTACATCACAGCCCTAATTTCTTGCTCTACACTATTCCTACTTTTGCGTTCTGCTCAAGGATGTCTTTCTTCTCTCTACCCTTTTTGTGTCTAAAGCCCTCTGCCGCTTTAAACCTTTCTCACTGACTGCCCCACACCTCTAGAATGCCTTCCCTTCAATATCCGACTAGCATACTCTCTATCCACCTTTAAGACTCATTTTAAAACACACCTCCTTATCGAAGCATACGAGTAGCTCTGTGGCAGATACTTTACACCTCATACATCGACCGTGGCCCCTTGCACATGCACTTACCAGAACGCCCTCCTACTGTCTCTGTATGTTTTTCCTACTTACCAATTAGATTGTGAGTTCTTCGGGCAGGGACTCCTTTTCCTAAATGTTACTTTTCTGTCTAAAGCATTTCTCCCCTTTGTGTTATTTGTATTATTTGTTATTTATATGATTGTCACGTGTATTACTGCTGTGAAGCACTATGTACATTAATGGCACTATATAAATAAAGATATTCATACATACATAGATGCATTACGTCAATTAACATTCTAAGTATTGCAGCGGACATTACATAAACATAATATCAGAGACAAAGAAGATCTATAGTTTATAAACACTCTGCCTCATAGCACATGATGGTCCCTCTTCAAGATAAGCATCACATGTATTATATACATAAATTACTGTACATAAAATTCATTCTCTTTCTAGCACTTTCTGGGAGAAATCACAGTGGATGTGTTCCTTAAAGCACAAGTGCCATTTACTTTGTACATTTGTGAGAAGTTACACAATATGTATTACTGCTTTTGGACATATTAACCTCTAGTGCCTGGTACTGGGCTTGAAGCTACAGCAGCGGGTCTCAATCTGGCCCCCCCAAAAGCATTTGTTTCACCTTTAGCAATACTATTTTTTTTCCAAAGCATCGAGTAAGATGACCTAGGCCCGGGGGTTGGATCACTAAAAAGTCCCATTTTAAAAGATTTCATAAAATAGATATCCATACTATGACTCTAAATTCCTCTTGTAAGTCTTCTGGGCCCTAAGTTTGGAAATACTGTTCTATAGTATGCAATCTACAGATTTGAATTTCACCATGAAGTATTGTCTCTTCTGAACAAACAAAAGAAACTTAAAAAAAGAGAACATTTTAATTGGGCAATATCAGACTATAGCAGCTGCTTCAGTCCCATAAAGGGGCCTACTTCACCGTTATATGTACATACTTAATCAAACAGGATGCTTTGTTTCTTATGTAACCAATAATGTTGTTAGCAGCTGATCATTGTCTTCCAGTTAGTGCAACTAATGTAGCCCAAAACAAACAACATCATTATGAACAGTCGGTAAAATTAACATGTCTATCTAAAGTAAAATCTGCACTGGCTCCCATCATACCGAGTGATCTGTGGACTACAGATCTTCGCGACGAGGAGGTGTGTCGGAGGCGTGGCTGATGACGTCACTGAGCTGGTTCGACCTCATTGGGATGAACCGCTTACATGACACGGCCGTCGCTGGACAAAGACAAAAAATGTTGTCTCGTGAAAAACCAGCCGCGCCATCGCTCACGTCCGTGCGCTCTATGGATCTTCCCAAAGACTCAATGTGCTTCATCGCGGCGCACGCGCGATAAGCATTTATGCGACCATACATTTATTATCATTTTAACGATATTCAACCTTTTAGAAGAACTAACAATAGTTACTTTGTCACTGAACCATTCTTGATCATTACTTCTTCTCAGCCTCACAACTGTGAGCCTTTGTTTCTGTTCTCCTTAGTTTTGTGTCATATTTTGGAATCCCATAAATAACCAAACAGGCCATGCATGTCACAAAACAAAAAACTAAGGGAAAGCATACATCTGTGAAAATATATATAAAAATAGAGGGTAAACACAGATACCCAGCAAACTCTAAAAAAAAAAAAAAAATTACCACACATACGTCAAGGACACACATATGTTGTCTATATGCAGACCAGGGAGAGACAGAGAAACAGTTCCTTTGCCTGCCTTTTAACCCCCTTTCTAGACTCAGCTAGGCTTGTTAGTAGTCCTACCCCCCTCCAGACAGGGATTAACCACTGCCTGGCCGACACGAACAGCTCTAGCCATTATAAACAGGCTTGCCCCTGTTACACCCAATCTTTTTTTTTTAAAGTATGGCGTTACAGACAGCACTCCCAAGATATAGTATAAAGTATATACTGACTGGTGCACGGAAACGGCAGGAGGGACCCTTGATCCTCACAAAATTTTAAAGCAACAGAGGTAATGTCCCCAGCACTCAATGTGAATAGAACTAACAAAGCACTGGAATATGCCAAAAAATATAAATTGTTTTGAAAAATATACAATCTAGGATATACAATTTGATAGATGCTACAACTACCCTAGGGAAAATCTATAAATACACAAGCCAATAACTGGCGTGATGGGAAGGGAGGAAGGTAGGGGAGGGAAAAAACAAGGGGAATAAAGTATTGACAATAAACTGCCTGATGGCAAAAGATGAAGTGGATGTGATGAAACGAATGGGGGGCAACGTTTTGGGGCAGGATGCCCCTTCCTCAGGCCCGTTCCCACAGATCCTTTAAAAAGGAACCTGTGGTACTTCTCTTAATGCCATACAAGCAAGCTGCTCTAGAGAATGGTGACACATCTTCACATCCACTCCATCTTTTGCCGTTAGGCAGTTTATTGTCACTAGCTTCTTCCCCTTGTTTTTCCCCTCCCCTAACTCCCTCCCATCACGCCAGTTATTGCTTGTGCATATATAGATTTTCCCTAGGATAGTTGTAGCATCCTTCAAATTGTATATCCTAGATTGTATATTTTTCAATACAATTGATATATTTTGGCATATTCCGGTGCTTTTTTCGTTTTATTCACATTGAGTGCTGGGGACATTACCTCTGTTGCTTTAACCAATCTTTTTATTTCCAGTCCATGGCAGCAGGTACCATAGAGTTGGGTATCATGGTAGCTTAGTTTTGTAAAATATAAACCAAGGAGTTTTGCCAAAATTTGGCTTCGTCAGGGAAACATGCCCTCCCACCCTCTTACCTCCTTTATATACCCCATATCATGACGTCATTGGCGCAACGAGTGTCCTGTGATCGTTACTGCTCTCTACAATGAATGAAAAATGTGTAAATACAAACAAATGCCAATGATACAACAATAATTAAGGAGACATAATAGGGAAGGATATAAACACTGTAAACCCATCTTACAAAATATATTCACACCTCAAAAGCTAAAATCAATTAAAATATATTTTTTATAGTCATTAATATAATAATCTTTTCAAACATAATTTACATAAACCTATCATAAAAATAATATGAGATCTTAAAAAATCCAATATAGATATTCAGTTAAAAAAAAGGTGAATATATAAAAAATATCTAAACATATAACTTATACATATATGGGGAAGACATACAGAGTCTTAGCAAGCTCAAAAACTTCTCTCACTAATTTCTCCATTTCCCCCTTTCCTCTCTCTGACCATCACCTCATCTCATTTTCTCTCTCTCGCTTCTCCGTCTCCATCTCGCCCTTGTTTCTTCAGAAACCTGCGCTCTATTAACCTTCCAGCTTTTGATTCCACTTTACGCTTCTCCCTTTCCTCTCTCAGCCCTGCTTCAGACCCTGACAACCTGGTCAGGAACTACAACTCTGCCTTATCTTACGCTCTTGATCTACATGCCCCGCTTTCTCTCTGCCGTCCACGCACCCTTTTAACCACAGACCCTGGCTAAACTCCCACACACGCATGCTGCGTTCCTCCACTCGTTCCTCTGAACACCTCTGGAGGAAATCTCATACACTTGCAGACTTCCTTCACTACAAATTTATGCTGTCCTGTTTCAACACTGCCATCTCTCAGGCTAAACAAACCTACTTTTCATCACTAATCAACACGCACAAGTCTAACCCACGCCAACTCTTCTCTGTCTTTGACTCTCTACTCAAACCACCCACGGCTGCCTCCTCTTCCTCCATCTCACCTCAGGATTTTGCTGACTTTTTAAAGGAAAAGGTGGAATCCATACGTCAGAACATCCCTTCTGTTGCCTCCTCCCATCCCACACCGCTTCCTAACGCTCCTCCTGCCTTCCTTGGCTCTTTTTCCGCTGTCTCGGAGGAGGATGTGTCACTGCTGATCTCCTCTTCTCCCTCTACCACCTGCTCCCATGATCCCCTTCCCTCCCATCTCCTAAAACCTCTTGCTCCTTCTATAAGTCCTACGCTCACAAACATTTTTAACTCCTCCCTCTACTCTGGTACATTTCCCTCCTCCTTCAAGCATGCAACAGTTTTGCAACATGCAAAAATCTGTCTCAGCGTCTCCCCTGCTGAAATCACTCTCCTGGCTTCCTATCAAATCCTGCATCTCCCGCTCAATTTTCCTCCTAACTTTTAAAGCTTTACACTCTACTGCCCCTCCTTACATCTCAGCCCTAATTTCTCGCTATGCACTATTCCGACTCTTGCGTTCTGCTCAAGGATGTCTTCTCTCTATCTCCTTTGTATCTTAAGTCCTCTCCTGCCTTAAACCTTGCTCACTGACTGCCCCACACCTCTGGAATGCCCTTCCACTCAATACCAGACTAGCACCCTCTCTATCCACCTTTAAGACCCACCTTAAGACACACTTGCTTAAAGAAGCATATGAGTAGCACCGTGGCTAATACTATACACATGATACATAAAGCTTGGCCCCCTGCAGATGCACTTAGCCGAATGCCCTCCTACTGTCTCTGAACGTTCTTCCTACCTACCAATTAGATAGTAAGCTCTTCGGAGCAGGGACTCCTCTTCCGAAATGTTAGTTTTATGTCTGAAGCACTTATTCCCATGACCTGTTATTTGTATTATTTGTTATTTATATGATTGTCACGTGTATTAATGCTGTGAAGCGCTATGTACATTAATGCTGCTATATAAATAAAGACATACATACTAATTATTATTATCATCATCATCATCAACTTTATTTATATGTAACCCTGATTCCCCCCCCCCCCAGACTCTACAGTGATGTCTAGGGTGCATGAGGGCAGATTACATGCGGTGTGGTGCGTACCTGTTAGGAACAGGAGGGCCTGAGCTTCCCGCGGTGTTGTGGGGGAGCCAGGACCGGGCTTCTGGGGTGATAGCCTCCATGATCTCTTAGTGGTGCAGCGCCTCCATCTTCTATACTCCCAGGGTAATGGGACAGGACCGGTATAGAAGAACCCCTCGGGTCCCAGGGTTATACTCTCCAAGTCACACACAGTCTTTACGGGCGAAGAATAGTCTCTTTATTTGACAGAGCAACAATATCCCAACGATAAGGCTTCCAGCAGCCACAACACAATCACCAGGACGGCGTATACACAGTTCACCTCCGCCCAAATACTTCCTCCTCTCCTTCCCTCCAAGTCACTCTTCCGACAGGATGGTCTGAGCTAGGGCTTCAATACCCCGTGGCCCACCCCCGAGGTTAACCTCGAGGTGGGTCTTGAATTCTCCCCCCATCACCCCTGGCAGTGGGGTGAGGGCATTGGTCCACCAGTCTATAATTCTATCAGCTCTACCTATAGACGCTGATCGTTTCAGTTCCTCTCTCTCTCTTCCGGCACTCTGCTCCGGGAAGCCCGCAGCCTCCTGATACTCCTCGGACCGGTCCGCAGGATTCGTGGCTCACGGCATAATAACCAGCAACTCTAGACTCTCGATATACTGTTCACTCGAACTCTTCCTAAACTACTCTCTCGAATGAAGAACCAGCAACCAAAGAAGAACACTAACACAAGACGCCACTCACCGGAGTGGGCTGCTAAATATAGAGCTAGCCCCGCCCCTCCTGGTGTCAGCAGAACCTCCCCTCTTGCTCACGCCTGCAGCAGAGTCCAGGCCTGCGTCTACCACTCAGGGTAGGGCTATGAAGGGGGAAAACCCATGATGATTACTGGCGCCTGATCTTAACAGGGCTTATCACAGTAGAAGGAAGATAGGTATAGCCTGGGCTGTTTACAGGGGGCTACATATATATAGCACTTCACAGTTACAAAAAGGAAAAATGAAGAAAACATTGAAGGTTATAAAAGAGATCAAACACAAGGAAAGATATAATACAGGATGGGACTCTACTGTAGCTATTAAATTCCGGACAGGTTGTGGTTCATTAATTAAATGCCTGGGTGAACGGGTAGGTCTTAAGCCTATTATTATAGATTTTCAGAGAGGGCCTTTTGAACTGTACGAGGCAGACTGTTCCAAAATATAGGAGCAGCATAGCTAAAAGCCCAAGCCCCAAAGGAACTCAAGGAGATTCTGGGAACTGTTAGGAGTCCTTCATCTGCAGATCAAAGTGAACAAATGGGAGTGTAGGGAACTAGAAGCTCTCTCAGAAAGCTGGGACCCTGGTGATGTAGGGCTTTGAATGTCAGCAAGCCAATCTTGAAATAAAATTGCCATTTTACAGGCAGCCAGTGCAGAGAACGGAAAACATGTGTCATGTGGCAACAACAGGTCTGGTTAGTTACCAGCCTGACCGCAGCATTCTGCACCAGCTCTGTATCCCGAAAGCTCCAGCTAGAGTGCATTGCAGTAGTCCAGGCTTGAAGACACAAAGGCATGGACAAGCCTAGTAAGACCCTCTGGGGGGCATCAAGTGCTTAATCCTGGCTATGTTCTTTAGGTGGAAGAATGAAGATTTGATCACGGCTGACACCTGATGTTTAAGCAGCGGCGGAATTCCAGATCCGCTGCCCCATGGTACTTACCTGGTGCCACCTCCTCCGTGAGGCCACCCTCCGTCTTCTTCAAAATTGCAGCATCAAATGACACTGTGGACATCACCAACGCAACGTCATGGCGTCGCGTTTCCATGGAAGCGAGAAGCCGAGTGACATCGCAGCATCATTTGACGCTTCACTTTTACACCGAAACCACCGGGATCCCTAGCACTAGATGGGACAAAGTTGTTGATTAAAATGAGGTTTATTTTGGCAAGCCAGCAGACAAAACAAAGATGCACAAAACAAGATACAATACCAACTGGGGGCCTGGGTAGTAGACTCTAGCCTTGCTAGGTGCAGGGGTCTGCTTCAAGAAAACTTGCCCTGTCCGCTGCTCGTCCAGGATATCAGAGTGCTGATCACACAGCAGCCACTCTGGCATGTATCTCCAACTGGTCACATTCAAGATCCAAACTCCTTCACAGAATGTCTCTCAGGTAGTCTAGTGCTCTGATCAGCAGCACCCTTATATAGCCCTCAGTGGCTATCCTTTACATGGGACAGGGTCTGCTGGCCAACCAAAGCAAGGATTGAGGTGGTGCCACCATAGCCAGAGGAGGGGGCGTGCGAAGGCACTCAAGACCTCTCACTGGGTAGGAGCCACAGAGTCTGCAAGGAACAAAGGCTCCCCTTCCTGAAAGCCCATCTCCAGACCTGATTGTCCACTCTTCCCCCCTCACCAAATGTCTTGATAAGTTTGTCTCAATCCTGCATTCCTATTTAAATGCTTAGGCTAAGTTAATTGCCCAGTCTGCTATCTTAGAAATTATTATATACAATCCACATGTACAGGGCTGACCCTCTCAAATACATTGCAGTGCTTACACAGATCACAAAACACTTTACATCATGTTGCTTGCTCAACTAGACTGGGGGATTGCATTAACAGGGAATAAAGTGCTTTACATACAATATTTACAGACATAGGACATTTTATGTCATACATTGGTTATATTCCCTATTTCTTCCCCAGACATAAAGTACATTAGGCCGAAATAAGCCTTACATAGGTGGCCAAGTTACATGAATTTAGGGGTAGCTAGCTGGGCTTCACCTAAGTTTTGTGATGCCAGCTACCCCTACCGTCACATGGGAGATAGGCATTTTAAATGTGCAATTAGACTCTTGATCAGCCTGAATAAGCCCCAAAATGTCCACGGTAATATGAGATGTTAGGTGGTACCTCTGCAGTATCTTTTATCATCAGGCATGCCAAATACATTAACTCTAATCATATAAAAATGATTTCCCTTCTCCCGGGTCTTGGTCTATTCTCAAGACTAGCAAGCATTGCTAGGTAGTGTCTGTACATCAACAGAGCGGCAAATCAAATTGTTTCAAATGCGGGGCACTTAATGTAGGCTGATTAGCACCTGGTCCCTATAAGCACATAATTAATAAAATTTCTTAAATTAAGAACAGTCATTAATCCAGCTCTAAATCGCAAATTTAGACAGGTGCTATATAACATGTGTACGCCCATGTTGAGCTCATTTAATTAAATTAGAAATATACATGCCTCTGCTCTGCCTGTTGGGTTGTTATACTAATTTCCCCCGCGCAAACGGTGTTTTGTGAACGTTTGTAGCCCATTCTAGATGGTTCCCATAGTTTAAACAAGACAAATTTAAACAGTGGCAGGATAATAAAAAAAAACAAAAAAAACAGCTCTAAAATAAAAAAAAGTGACTGCAAGAGGAAATAGAGACTGACAGAGAAAGGGAGTGGCGCAGAAAGAGAGAGAGAGAGAGAGAGAGGAGGAGGGGACAGACAGGTCTGGGACCTGAAAGAAAAAATGATAGAAAGGCAGCTAGCGCTGAGAGGGGAGGAGAAACAAGAGAGGGAGGGGAATGTGTGCTGCTCCAGGACAGGGACAGTGTCTTAGTGTGTTGTGTTTAAGGCCAAGCTCATGGTGACAGCGTCACTACATGGCGCGCTTGCATCCGCACGCACTTCCAGGACTCTTTCCTTATTGCCTATTGGAGTTCTTTAAGTGCCCGCGGCCCAGCGCGCGTCGACGCTGCTACATTTTTACACCACAACTCATATTGAGATTTGGGGCTGCAGTAGCGTGACATCAGGGTCACGTGAGCTGGTTCAGCCAATGAGGGCGAACCAGCTCAGTGACGCGTTCGCCACGCCCCCGATTGCCGCGACTGATCTCCTGCAGCTAGCGTGCACATCGCTGGGGCTGCAGGAGCGTGCGCACGAGGGCGTGCGCCCGCGCCACAACCATGCGCTCGGTCTAAGGTTCAGCAACTTTGGGCAACAATATATCTCAATAATAACATTATACTGACATATAGGGGGTATGCAGAGGAAGCAAAAGGTTGTGCACTGACAGTCAGATATCTGCTGCAGGAACAGTCACCCACTCTTTAATACCTGCAACTCTGTCTCTTATAGCTACCCCTCCCCCTCCCTACTTTTCATCTTTCAGGCATTTTCCCCCCTTTCTTTTCTTAGCATTTTTATCTTTTGTTACCGTGGAACAGGAGAGGGGAATGTGGCAGAGAAAGGGCCATACAAAGAAAAGTTCAGGTTCCTTCCTCTGGAATTTGGATATTCATAGTGTGTGTTTTTTTTCCTTCTCCCATGTGTATTGTTATATGCAGCAAAGGACTCATGGAGACCCTCTGCTCTCTCACAACTGTGTGCAGCCCTCCCACCTTCTGCCTGGCAAGCCCTGCTCACTGATTGGCTCATGTGCTCCTCAGCTTTGATCTTCCGACTGTGATTGGCTCTTAACAGTTCACTCCAAAAGAGACATGTCCCCCCCTTGGTCCCTGAATGCAGGGAGGGAGATGAAAGGCAGACAGCTGTGTCCGCCATGTTTCACATGGGGGGGGAGAGTGTTTAGGTGTTTGAGCCCATTGTTGTGTCTGTGGCATACTGACCGACAAATGGAAACTCTCTTTTCAGGGGGATATGGTAGGAAGATGTGGGACACCTCATTTTCCACTGACTAGCTTTTGGGTTAGGTTCATTTTTTACAGGGAAAAAGAAAAATGGTATAATTTTCAGTCAATCATTAAGTGGTCTCCCACACACATTGTATGTCTTTATTTATATAGCGCCAAAAGTGTACTCAGCGCTTCACAAAGAATACAGTACAGGGAACATAGGGAGAGTTTGCCAGTATGCTCAGCCGAGTGTATAAAGCTTTTTTTTTTTTTTTGTGTGTGGAAGGCAGGAGAGTTTAATTAAAATAATGGCTTACTACACATTGGCGCTTCTTGCTGATAAAACAGTACACTATAAACGCTTCGCACTGCATGAATGAAGCAATAGCTGCACACTTGTACCTAGGCTGTAACACGCAGGCTCTGCGGTAGAGTCTGACTCCCAAGGGTAGCCTGGAATATGGGGGCCTTATTTTGTTGGTAACCCTGCCTGACTTATAGCTTATTAACCCTTTTCTGCCAGTCACTGGGTGTCTGTGCAGTGACACATTTACTGCTAGTGTTGGGACATACGTGAATAATTACTGTCAATGTATTTTTTTTCCTGGTAAAACATTATATATACACACAAGTGTCGGGGTGCCTTATTGTGTATTAACGCCTTCACTGCCAGTGTGGGGATGCCTTGTGTATTAACCCCTTCACTGTCAGTGCGCCTCGGTATGTATTAACCCCATTCACTGCCAGTGCACCTTATTTACATAGATGTGGTTGAAAAAAAGAAGACATGCCCATCAATTTATGGTGAAATAACTACTTCACTGCCAGAGTTCCATGCGGTGTATTAACCCCATTCACTGCCAGGGTGCCTTGGTATTTACCCCATTCACTGCCAGGGTGCCTTGGTATTTACCCCATCACAGCCTGGGTGCATCATTATGCATTAACCCCCTTTACTGTTAGCCACAAAAGCCTTAAAGGTTAAACCCTTTCCTGCCTGATCCTGGGTGCCACGTACCATATTAACCCTTTCACTGCTGTCCATGGGTTGGTTCCTTTTGTATTAACCCCTTCACTGTCCATCTTTAGGTGCAGTATTGAGTATTGACCGTTTCACTTGGCTTATTGCATTAACCCTATCACTAACAATTTGAGTGCCATATCAAATTGACCCTTTTATTGTATTAACTCATTTGCTGTCAGTCCATTGTAGCCTTATTGCATTATTAACGCCACGCAAGGTACATATAGTATCGGATGAACACATTTTCTGCCAAAGTTAAGTGAAGGGTTAAATAAACAGGGTGACATGGGGTCATGACCAACTATGTGACCTTTGCTTCCCTAAAGGGGTCACCGCAGGGCATCTTCTCAGCTGTGCACCCCCACCCTGGGGGTGGATGTCTGTCCCTTGCTGGACCAGACCCAGACCAGTAGATTAATAACAAGGTCAGGCAGAGTGCTAGAGAAAATGGAGACAAACATTAAAAACAAGTCTGAAAAAAAAGAGCAGAGGAGATTAAAGTAAAGAGAGACTGGGAGAGACCGCTTCGGCTAAAAAAAAAAGAAAGAGTAATGAAACGAGAGGTACACAGCCTAATATGGAGAGACATACAATCATACACAAGAGAGACTGCAAGCGTAGGAAACACACCGAGAGAGAGAGGAAGGGGAGGAGAAACAGACAGCCAAGTCTGGGGCCAGAGCAGAGGAGAAACGAGACGCTTCAGGAAGTGAGAGTGCAAGAGAGGCAACCTTTGCTGAGAGGGGAGGAGAAAGAAGAGACAGAGGGGGGAGGGGAGTGTGTGCTGCTGGCAGCAGTATTAGGGGAGGAGAGAGAGTGCTGCCTGGCCGGGCTGTGTGTGTGTCTCTGTGTGCAGGGTGCGGCTCTATAATACGATCATACACCCCCCTAATAGCACCCTGCTGACCCTCTCTGACATACAGGGAGCCCCCAGGAGGAGCTGGGGGTGTGTGCTGGGTGTCTGCAGGAAGACAGACCTCCAGCTCTCCCTCTGAGATCTGACCCTCTCTTTACTTTTCATCTCCTCCTCCAGGACTTTTCTGCTTCCTTTTTTTTTTCCTCTTCCTTTTATGCATATATATATATATATTTTAAATCCTTGTTTTTATCGCTCAGCCTCCAGGACTACGAAAGGGGGGGGGTGAAAAAAAAAAAAAGCTTCATTTCATTTTGCTTGGAACTTCTACACTCTTTTTTTTGTGTAATTTAATTGTTTTTTATCTGCCGCTGGAGACCTGTCCGGATTATCCGTCTACCAGGAAAAAGGTAAAAAAATAAATAAAAGTGGAGGGAAAAAAATCTTTTACTTAAAAACAAGAAAGCTGTGTTTGGATATATACATATCTATAAAGGTATCTGTACCGTGTTAGCCGAGCTTAATAATCAAAAATGAATAGACGATACCGTTCTGTGGCTATATCTCCTATCTTTGAAAAGAGTTGATTTTTTTCTGCTTCACTTAATTCTCAAAACGCCACTTTTTTTTTCATATATGAAAAAAGTGGTGTTTTGAGAAGGAAGTGAAGCAGAAAAATCAACTCCCACTCGAGTAAGGTAAGGAGGTATTGTGTGTAGACATGGTTAATAACTCGTGTTTACGCTCTGGGTATCGTTTGTCGGTGCAGATTCCACCTCTTGCTTGCAAAATGATGCTAAAAATTCCCAGTGGTTGCGCCTCGGATCGCCTACCGGATTGGGGCAATAATGTGCGGCAGTCAGTCGGGAATGTTATTCCGAGCGCACCGTGCAGAATAACAGATGCAGCATTGTGGTTAGGAGTCACGGTCTCACGGATGTGGGTGCTGAACAGTCCTCCGAAGAAAGGGTCCAGCAGTATGTTGTTGTTGTTGTTGTTGTTGTTTGAACCGTAGAGGTGTGTGACATGTTCACTGAAGTTTGCGAACCAGGTGAGTTTTGCTTTATCGGTTTTGGCGAAATTCTTTGCGGCTGTCGGCCAACTTTGCTCAGTGCTTTTCTACACAGCCGTTCTCGTTAACTTGTGTCGCAAAGAGGCAACGTTTTGAGCTATGTGAACGTTTGCCAAAATGACGCAGAAACGGCAAATTTAAGAAAACAAACAAACTCTGCAAAGCAAATTTAAAGACCTTTCCATATCTATGTTGAGCAGACCGGGCTGCGGAAGCGGCTTATTGCAGGTAGTGTCGCTGTCCGGCCTTGTACGCACAAAGTGGTTGCGATGGCGTTGCTTTGCAGTTGAGAAACGCAATACATCTCATATTTACAGAGTAGCGGAGAGGTGCTGTGCGTTGCAAAGAGAACCTGCTGTCGATTTACCGGTCGCACAAAATTCGATTTGGAGCTGGAGTTGTTACTTGTGTGTCTAAGCAAAGTGACGCAAAGTATGAGGTGTGATAGCAGGTCATAGGTTGGAGCGCTATGCACTTGAAATGTATGCTGTGAGCTGTGTTATTGTTTCAGAGCAGCCCTTACCTATGCAACAGGGTAAAAACTAATGGGGTTGAAGCATCAGCAAAGCGTTTATTACATACAAACTTGGGCCAAAAGAGCGCAAACTTTTTGTACTAGAAAGTTGCATAGTGCTGCAATCTTCTGAGAGTGGCCTGCGAATTATTAACCCTATCTCAGCCGCAGGGGCTTGCAATGCCATGCAAAGTTAATTACTATAGTGATGCAGTTTGCTCAATAGGTTTAAACTTCCTCGTTTTCCCCCTGCCCTCCATACTTCTTTGTGTGTGTGTGTTGCTGAAACAGTTTCCATCAAACTTTTATCTGCCGAGGGAGTGGGGGGGGTAGGGGGGAGGTACGTGGCTTTGGGATTTAATTCTTCCACCTCTTCGTTACACACAGTGGAGCTCTTTGTTCATTTCAAGGCATGCACAGCAAAACTGGCCCTAATCAGACAGCCCCGCGCTCTGCTGACAGCTCCACAATGCAAAGTTTTCATTACAGGACCAACGTGAAATCTGCACATAACCCGGAGGATCACTTATATATTATTCTTTCCTCTTCGTTTTGGCTAATACCCGGATGCTGCTTCACAGTAGTTTTTTGTTTTGTTGTGGCATTTTAAATGAACATGAAAAACTTACCTCCTCAAGCGTTTAGGTTACTTAGTCGAAAATTGTACGGTCTGTATTCACGAAATTTCCGGTTGTGATAGTGCTTGTGGTTGGGCCGCAGAGACTGTGTGGCCCTCTGGGCCACTACCAGTTTGAGAATGGCGTTCTGCAATCGCTTGCCACAAACCCTCTGCCGCCTCTCTTACAGTATGTTGTGGCACTGGCGAAAATGCTTCTATTTCTGCTATACGTCATACACTTAGACTGATAAACCTATTGCGCTTACACGTACTTGTATCCCAATGCTATAAATGCCCCTTGATGGGCCATAAACCTGTCCATTTACTCATGTTGTGCCCCTATCCCATCCTGTCGGATGGGCAGAGTGTAACATTTCCAGTAATGGAAGTCCCCATATAACCCTGTTTGCGTCTGTCTGGACCACGCACCTACCTACTTGTAACTGCTTTAGTTCATTTACCTTGTCATTCCTTTTTTTTTTAATGCGCTGTCATTTGAATCCTGTTGCATTTGACAGCAATATCACTAACACTTTCACTGCCGCATCCTTTAGCACGTGTTCCAGTTCTCTGTGATAAGAAGTTAGTTGAGCTTTCTGTGCTCTGTATTATTTGGAGGTGGGCAGGTTTTTTGTTTTCACTTTAGAAGTTATGGGGGTTCCACGGGGTTGAACTGCTGTTGCTGGTAAATAAATCCTTAAATCTCACGGCCACAAATACTTGGCGAACAATATGGTCGCGGTGGCATGGATACGGTGCCGCAAATGCAAGTTATATTTATCAGCAGCTGAGGGGGAGTCTTCAGAGCTGAGAACCCCGGTTGAGCTCTGTGGGACCCCTCTGACTTTACTAAGGGTCTGGCAGTCCATTGGCCCCATGACGTAGTGAGTACGTTATGGGCTTTTTGCTAGTTTTCTAGGGGAGATTGCGCTCTGTGCTCCTGTAACGCACTTAATATGATCTGCCTGGAGCAAGTGTCCCCTCTTCTGTTCATGTCATTAGTGACTTGGTGATCACAATGTGCCGCCGAGGCTGCGGCCCCTCCGCCACAAAGGGTTAAAGTGTCCTGTTTATTCTATCAAAGTCTTCCAGTTGCAAAACCCAAAACCTACTGCAGATTTATCAAAGGAGAATATGCTGTTGCTTTCCGTGGGAAGCGTTTTCTTTGATAATTGTGGTGCGGCTGTTGCTCATATTTTGCCCCACGCTTGCATCCAGCAGACTGGTAAACAGACCCCATAGTCTCTTATATAGGCAAGAAGAGGTGCATTAGTGTAATTCCTTTATAATAAAAAAAAATAGATACTGTCTGCCCTCTACATACACCTATAACATATCTTTAACTGTTCATGCAATGGCTTTAAGTATAATCCTGTTCATTTAATGTAACAATGACTATATGTAACAATGTAATTATCATAACTGTGTGCCCAGGATATTCTTCAAAATGTGGGGTAACGGTGAATGTTTACCTTCCTGGTAACATATAATAAATCTGGTAGTAATTGAATTAGTGCACTTTTTAATAAGTTTGCGGCCAAAGTTATTTGAGAGACCATTTAAAAAAAAAAAAATTGTACTTTTCTGTAGCTGTGATCTATTTATTATCGTACGGTGGGGTTACTGAGATGTAAATGACATTAAGCCGCTCTATACCAGGTAGGGATAAACAAGCAAGCAGGTAACGAGGGCCCTGCTCACAGGCTCAATTGTTTTCATTAACACTTTTGCAGCCGGGAAACCGGCGGCATCTGAGTTGCACCGTTCTTCAGGGAGAAGGGAAGTGGCGTTCTAACCGTAAAAGCTGCTCCGATGAAACTAGCAAAGAATAGCATAACCTGCCTAGAACATCATGTAGGGTCCCTGTAGCGCCGCCCTCGTGACGTCCAGGTAACATAAAGGCAGCAAAAGGGTTAACGGGAACCAGAAGACTCATCCTGGCCCATTTGCTTGAAGGGATGTTTTCTTGTGCCAAAAAGTGTCAACACCACTTGGTAAATATATTGTGTGTAATGTTTAGCCTCTGTTGTATGCATATGTATTTGTATGTATGTGTGTTGCTGCCTTTGTCGTATTGAATAGGGGTAGGGGAAAGTAGAAGTTGGTTGTGATGGCAAGTATTACTAGCTTAGATTCTACTAAAGGTTACCTGGAAATGGTTAAGCCTAGTGATTTGCTTAACTCTGAGCCATGGAGCAGGGGTGGGCAACTCCAGTCCTCAAGGGTTACCAACAGGTCATGTTTTCAGGATATCCCTGCTTCAGTACAGGTAGCTCAATCAGTGTCTCAGTTTTCAACACCAGTGATCATAGGGTGCTGCTGCTGCATCGCCTGAGGGACTTGGCTAGTATTGGTGGGACTGCACTACAATGGCAGCTGCCCCATATCAATGGTGTACAACCGCTGCCCATGTTCCAGGTTCGTAACCTCGGCATCCTCTCTGACCCGAGTCTCAACATGCGCCCAAAGTGGCCTCAGTTGTGAAGACAGATTAAAAAAAAAAAAACAAATTTGGAGTTTGCGTCCAGTCCTACAGGAATGCTTATATGCAAGACTCGTTGTGCCTGCTGTGGAGGATCCGGCTTGTGTAGAACGCTGCAGCTCGGGCGTGTTTTTCGCTTTTAACATATTACTCACATCCTGCACGATCTGCACTGGCTTTCAGTGATCTTCCGTATTCGCTACAAGTTGACTGTTATGGGCTTTAAAACCTTGCAAGGCCAAGGGCCTCCCTATCTGCAGTCTTATTTGATGCCTCGGAGGGACACTGCCTATGATCTCAGGTCCTCATGGGAGTCTGCCTCTCTGTGCCAAGAGTACTGCACGCTCTGCGGGCCTTTTCGTGTGCAGCTTCAGAGGTCTGGCACTCGCTACCGTTAGAGCTCAGGTGTATATTGACTTTACCACTTCTTTGGGCACTGTATAAGACTTATTTCTTCCTTCTGGCCTTTCCTGCCTAATGAAATGAATTGTGTGTAATTTAATTTTGTTCTTAAACTGACTGTAAAGTATTGCTATGCTCCTTTGGGCTTTGTTTATAGTGCAGGCGTGCGCGCCTGTCGCTCGAGCGATCCCTGCACTCTGATGGGGAGCCGTGGCCGTGACGTCACAAGGCTGGTTCGCTCTCATTAGCTGAACCGCGGCCGTGATTAAAAAAAACGAAATTATTTGTCGGCTTAAAATTGTGCCTCGTGGTCGCTCTTCCATGGTGGCACGCACTATGGCCGGCCCGATAGAGCTACTGCATTTTGTTCGTGCCATCTTGCGCACTATAATCGCAGCCTCAAGTGGAGGCGTATTTTACTTAAAAAATTAATATTATGATTTTGGGGAAGCCCAGGTTTACAGATTGCAAAATGTTGGTTCGCAGACCTCTTGACCAGGAAAGGGGGCAAAGTCATTTATCTGAAACCCATGTAAACCTGCAGATTTACACAAGTATATTCTCTTATGCGGAATTTCTGCCACTTCTTAGTAAATCTGGGCCTAAAAGGCGCGTGTGTGTTTTCATTAATGTATTGGTAACCACGTTTGCAGTGCATTACAGGCATAGTCTACCAAACCCGATACCTGGAAATAGGGCGCACAATAAGAAAAGATGGATATAAAAGCAAACCATAAAAGAATGGCGTCCCTGCTCTGAAGGTCTTACAATCTCTAAGTGATGTTTAGGGAAAGTAATAGAAGCAGTACATACATGATTAATCTTTTTGAGTGTCGTCCCCTTGAAGCGGAGCTCACGACGGAAGGGGACGGCATTATTCTTCCGTTCCGCTTAGTGGTAAATCGTGTCCTGTGTTCCACCGGAATGTAGAACGTCATCTCCTCTAGGAAAACTAGTAGGATTATGATGTCGTAGCTACTACTACATCATGGGGTCACTGGAGTGTCAGACCCCGTGACATAGCTACTGTATATCTATAGGGCACCCAAAGTCTAAATAGAGCATGCGTTAGAGCAGTGGTTCCAGCCCTTTTTCTCTCAAGGCACTCGTAATCGGTGCTCAGTTGCTGAGTCACCTCACAACAGGACAGTCGGGGACAGAGACAGTCAAAGAAAACACAGCAGGACAGAATAAATACACACAGGACAGACACACACACACACTGCCCATGCTGCTGCCTACTCTGCTTGGCCACCCCCCTCCTCCCCACCCCCAGGCTCCTGCCACCTTTTCCTGATTGGTTGCATTACCAAGAAGCAACCAATCGGGGTGGAGGAAACTGCCCTGCTCCGGGAGAACGGGGAAATCCTGCGGTGCCCTATTGATCATCTCACGGTATCCCAGGATGCTGCGTAACCCCGGTTTTAAAACTGCATTAGAGGGAAGAAAGTGCCGTTATGTGCCATAATAAAGGTTGTATGTAGTAAGTGTGGACGTGAAAGATCTGTGTGTTGGACTGTCTGTACCTTCTCATTTGAGAATTTACAATTCTAGTTTAAAGTTGTATCCCAGGTCTGGGATACTGAATTTGTTCACTAGATGTTGGAGTGGATACAAAAGTAATGTTTGGTCAAAGCTGTTCATTGATGGGCTGTCCCCAGTTATCCTTATCTCTATGCTGCACTGCCCTATATTATTGCACAATATGTCACACCTGCGGAATTCACATTGGATTTACGGAATTTTTTTGACATGTCTATATTTACATTAACGCAAAGAGTTGTTTATGGTTCCTTCCCCTTTATAATCTAGCGGAAGTAGTTTACATCAATGAAATGGAATAAGAAAATGTTTACTTTCTGGTTCTAGTAAACCGTCGCGTATCACATTTGGCTATTTGTTGCTTGTACTTTCTCCTGCTCTCCATATTTGCTTTTAGTTTCATTAATTGAATGTCTGTCACCTTAGCTCAGTCCCTGAGGGCCTCTAAGTGCACTTTTTCTTCAAATATCCATCTCTCCTATGCCCCAGGACACACTTTTTTTTTTTTTTTTTTTTTTTTTTTTTTAAAAGGAGCAAATTCACGCACTTTTTTTAATTATTATTTTTTAACAGGTTTGAAGCACGGGATCTGAACCCCAGTAATTTCAGCTCCGGTGACCCCCTGCTTCCAGAGATACAGACCTCCCAAAAGTGGTACCGGTATCTCGGCAAAGTTTAAAGCTCCCGTGAGCCAATGGTAAGCTGAACCTGGTAACGTCACAGCTTCCATTTGGCCCACAGGGCACGTGAGCTTTGAAACTCTTAGGCCTCGGCCATGCTCCCTGCTGGCGTACTGAGGCGCGCTGAGGCGCAGGGAAAGCGGGTGCTTTCCCTGGCCTTGCGGTTGCTTACCGCACACGCCGTCAGGGGGCGGGCGCGTCACTAGCCGGGGGCGGGCCAGTGACGTCACGGAGCTGGTTCGCCCTCATTGGGCGAACCGCTCACGTGACCGGCCTGTCGTGCCGGCAAGCGGGGGAATTTAAAATTCCTCTAAGACCTGCGCTTGCGGAAGCGCAGGTGAGCCGCTATTAAAGCCGCTCTAATTGCGGCTGTAGGGGCTCGGTGCTGAGCGGGAGTGCGCCTCAGCACGCTTCCGCCAGCAAGCGGTAAGCATGGCCGAGGCCTTACATTACGTGAACCCTGTTAGCTGAACAGAGCGGCTACCCTAATCCCCTATGGAGGTCTGTCTCTGGAGGCACCCGAATCCCCTATGGAGGTCTGTCTCTGGAGGCACCCGAATCCCCTATGGAGGTCTTATCTCTGGAGGCAGGGAGTCCACAGAGCTGAAATTTATGGGGTTTAGCTGCAGAGTCCCCCTGCTTCAATCCTATGTTACAAATACAATAAACATCATGGATTCTGCTTTTTTATTAATGGAGGTTCTTTGGTCTCTTAATTGGACAAAAACAGGTTAAATCTGGGAACGAACGGGGTTCATTCCCATTTGCTTGGCAAGGAAATGATCCGCAATTGTTTTTTTACGCAGAACCTCTGTTTGGCATTCCACCGCACACATCATTACTCATTGTGTTGGTTCCCTGCAATCGATGGGCTGTAATGACTAATTATAGTTTGTAATGGCAAAGCAAAAAGGGCCGGAGTTTTTGCAACCCCCGATCCTTCTTGTCACAGTGCTGGGGATGAGTTTAGTAAAGGAAGTTCTCCGTAGCGTGTCTTTGCCTGGACAGAGCAAAGGATAAGATATGTGGAACTCCCCTCCCCCACCACTAGTTTTTCATCTCGATTTAATCTATCATTAACTTTTTTTTTTTTTAATGGAAAAATTTAGTTAATCAGTAGAGAAAATCTATGGGCTAAAAACTACTTTTGAAGGAGTGTGATTTGTCCCTAATCAACGACCCTGGGACCCATAATGCTCATGACCTCTTTTTATGATTTGTTTTTAATTTCCAATTTCTATATCTGGTCTCCAATGTTACGGTATAACATGGAGTTCAAGGAATCGAGTACAGGATTACGGGTTACCCTACTACGTTGCTTAAAATGGTTAATGGTGGAGATGTGTTAGTAATAGTCTGTTCAGCTGTGTGTTTTTGTTCTCTCTCTCTCAAAAAAAAAGTTAATTGGTTAGCAGAAACTATAAAACCGGTTTTGTGACGTAGGTTATTCATACCACAACTCTTAGCAAAACTGCTTTGTTTAGCCTGGCCCGGTATTTATGCCTTTAATGTTGTGAGCATTTGAAAATTGGAATTTATGACAAGGTGTGTGTGTGTGTCTATATATCTCTCCTTACCCGGCTCTAAAGGAGGTCACATCAGATTAGCTACGTACAATGGCAATGCTCAGCCTCTCAGGCAGGTGCAGGCTGGGCGTTGATGAAAGTATGGGAAAAAGACTTTTATAAAACAAAGTGCTTTATTGACATCCGTGTAATAAAAAAAACATAAAAAAACCTTCACATGTATTGACATACGGTTTATCTCAACAAAACTCTTGGCAAATAATAAAACTCTGGACTTCATTCCCTGGTAGGTTGCACTCATATTCAGGGGAGGTGCGTGACTTGAGTAGCCATTAAACAGGATAGAGTGGAAACGGCTTGCAGGGAGGTTAGGGTGCAATGAGAACCTGCTGAATGGGCAGGTTCAATGTGAGCACAGGCTGCAGTATCGGCATCGCTACGAGGACAGTTGCAGTCAGGCTGCAGTGTCTGCATCCCTACGAGGACAGTGGCGGTCAGGCTGCAGTATCTGCATCCGTAGGAGGACAGTGGCAGTCAGGCTGCAGTGTCTGCATCCCTATGAGGACAGTGGCGGTCAGGCTGCAGTATCGGCATCCCTACGAGGACAGTGGCGGTCAGGCTGCATTATCTGCATCCCTACGAGGACAGTGGCGGTCAGGCTGCAGTATCGGCATTCCTAGGAGGACAGTGGCAGTCAGGCTGCAGTATCTGCATCCCTACGAGGACAGTGGCAGTCAGGCTGCAGTGTCTGCATTCCTACGAGGACAGTGGCGGTCAGGCTACAGTATCGGCATTCCTAGGAGGACAGTGGCGGTCAGGCTGCAGTATCGGCATTCCTAGGAGGACAGTGGCGGTCAGGCTGCAGTGTCTGCATCCCTACGAGGACAGTGGCGGTCAGGCTGTAGTATCTGCATCCCTAGGAGGACAGTGGCAGTCAGGCTGCATTATCTGCATCCCTACGAGGACAGTGGCGGTCAGGCTGCAGTATCGGCATTCCTAGGAGGACAGTGGCAGTCAGGCTGCAGTGTCTGCATCCCTAGGAGGACATTGGCGGTCAGGCTGCAGTGTCTGCAACCCTAGGACAGTGCTCTCTGCTCTCTGTACTGTAGGCTAGTTCTTCAAAGTTCATTTTGGTGCCTTTTTTTTTTAATTTATTTTTTTCTCAAATTTCTTTTGAATGGTGAGACAAACAAGAAATACCACACCTATGAAACCAAAGTCGGCTCAATTGTAAAGCGAGATTAAAACCACAAAGAGAGAGCCATGGAAGTCTAATATCAATCCCAAGCTGCTGTGGGGCCGTAATGAAGCGTTTCTGTGTGTGCTTCTCTCTCGCAGTGGAAGTCATAACAATTTGCTTATCAGGGCCAGTTTATTTGAAAGCCTGTCAAAGGGGCAGTTCCACACAGAGGGTCAAAAGAAATGCCTGGATAAAGCTAAACATGTTCCAATGATTCAAGATGTGTAGAAATAATTACTTCTTAGACAAATGACATGGTAGCCAGTTATTCTATTACTTTCAGACTAATATTTCTATAAATACTATTCACTCCAGGCTTATACATTTCAATAGGCTTGCTGCTGTTTAATGAATCACTTCCAGTGCAGGGAAAATAAATGAGACTGAACTTTATATTTAGCAGGTAAGCTAAAACCAAAATGAGTGGAACAAATAAGTCACTAGCTGCCAGAACAGATCATGCGTTTATTTTAGTGACCTGGCTGCCCGTTGTTGGACTGGGGTGGTGTGTATGTTTCGTCCATGTGCAAATGAGGAAGTGAAAAGTCATTTGTTGGCTGTACTATGCACTCTGATTTGACCTGCATACACCCGGAGACTCTCCAAGGACTGATCGGTGACGTTTGGGGCATATCAACACAACATTGCTGTTTTTTAAATGGGAAAACAAAGCACTTCAATTAGTGAGACTATGTGGAAGTTTATTAGACTGCCAATGCGGAAAAGCAGCAAAACTGACTCGAAGTCAATGAGGCTCACAGGAAATCACTGTGTGCATAAATAGGCCTGCATATTTCTAGTGTTTCAATGGAAGGGTAACCTATGAAGCAAATGAAATAATATTTTCTTCGCAGAAAACCACAATACGTACGTAGAGCAGTAAGAGCACAATGCTGCAGAATGACCGTCAAACATTATACAGCAAATACTGTGCATGTTGCCATTTCCCTCCCACCCCCTCCCCCCCAAATGTTTTGTTAAACGAACAGAGTGCTGAAGACGTTCCTTGAACGTCCAAAGCGTGAGCGCTCAACTTCGTTCATATCCTGGGGGCTTGCCTACTACAGTATACCAAGCGATGACGTGTTTTAGATACAGGAACCCTTCCTGGTTCCAGTGATAGTGTGTGTGTTTGTGTGTGTGTGTGTGTGTGTGCGCGTGCCAGTTTTGACACACACTACGAACATGGCGATGGACTACAAACGTGCTGCAACGTAATTAGGAGCTGCCCTGACCCCAGCTGCCATATTGTTTGTCCGGTAGACCCCCTCCCAGTCCACCCTGGGCTCACTTCTCTTAAAACAGAAAAACTTTATAGCTGGGATTGCTGCTTTAAAAAAAATCCCAGGTCACGTGATCAATGCAACACATTTTGATCATGTGACCATGCAGCTTTTTTAGTGCCATCCTTGTTTCCCGTCCCCCTGTTTTATTTATTAAAAATCAAATTTTACAGCAAACTCACACATGTATAAGCTTTTCATAGATCTCTTGTATTGTTATAGGTCAAATGAGTATTTTCGACACCGTGCACATAACACCCACATAGGCAATTCCTTTTTGTATGCAAGTCATTTTTTATTTTAACACGATTTTCACATCTGATTGCCTGCAAATTGTAAGTGATGCATCAATATTTAGCCAGCACTGGGCTGGCAGCCATGTAGAAACTTTTCACACTGAATGCAAAGGGAACATGAGCAAGTGGCGAGTACTCTGAGATGCCTTCTTTTAATACAGCAATTAGGGCACAATTCTAAAGCAGCTGTGAGATGTCATCATAGCTGTCATCTGTAACCCTTTCACTGCCCGCTGCTTTGCAGGCCACGTCTGACCGAGCAGGGGTTATAAACTCGCCAACCATAATTACATTTTATTCCATAATGTCTTTACTGAAAAATAAATCTAAGTGAATAGCCGAAAATATAAATGTGTTTTTCAGTGGTGTGTGTCGCTGTGTAGGAGTATCAGTAGCGGAACAGCTGGGGTTGGCCATAATTAATTCTCGTATTGGGATTTCTTGAATAGATTGAGGAGAGTGAAATTGTATCTGGAGGAAATGGGAGCATGGCTGTTCAGTGTGTGGTCTTCACTATGGGAGCCATTAAGAAGGGGGTTGATATCTACTATATTATTGGAAAGGGATTGGCTTGTTTTTGGCAGAGGCAAAAGCTGATGGGGACGCAAACCGTTTCTCCTGGGTATTGTGCCTCCGATAATGGGAGAATTAAGGGAAGAAGATGGAGTTTAGCAGCTGCTGTATATTGTTGCCTAGGCCATATGCTGATGACCTACCCCTAAACAATTTATAGTGTGTCTTTTAGCGGTCATATAGATCATAACCACTTTATTTCTTCTGGAGACCTGCTGCTCTTGAGACTTTATCTTTTTTAATTGTAGGCTTTTGATGGAGGAAAGGATATTTAAATTGGCTGCAATGATTTGATTGTGTGTGTACGTGTACCTTGGGAAACACGCATGCATTGCAGAAGTGTGTTTTATTTTCAGTATTTGTTTTTCTGGTCTATTTCCTTTTTTTTTTTTTGGTTTCACCGGAAAGCTAAAAAACACTGAAAAATAAGAGATCTTAACATTGGAGTGCTCTTATCTTCCCTTGTGATCTTAAGACCCGCAAATTAGATCATGTAAAAAGAAAGGGGGAATGTAGATGCTACTTTATTGATTTTATAATGTTCAAGGTCATGACCGATGTGAACTATTTATGGTTGGTGCCTGCATTCCATGGAAGTTTGAGTTATCACCAGATCGATCTAAATTTCTCAAGATCATGTCAAAGTCACAGACGACACTCATTTGTAAATGGAGATCCTGCAAATAGCCGTTTAGGAAATGGTGTAAAAGTCGGGTTTAGATGGCTGAACGGCTCTACAGAAAATGTAGTGGAGGAGCGTTGGTAATGTGGAAGGCCGCGTCCATGTTAACTGCTTGCTTGCTGAAGCGTGCTGACGCGCGCTCCCGCTCAGCACTGAGCCCCTACAGCTGCAATTAGAGCGGCTTCAGTAGGGGCTCGCCTACGCTTCCGCAAGCGTGCGGAAGCGTAGGTCTTAGCAGATTTTAAAATTCCCCCGCTTGCCGGCACGACAGGCCGGTCCCGTGAGCGGTTTGCCCAATGAGGGCGAACCAGCTCCGTGACGCCACTGGCCCGCCCCCTGATGGAGCGCAGGGCAAGCAACCGCACGGAAAGCACTCGCTTTCCCTGCGCCTCAGCACGCAAGCGAAGAGCCTGGACGAGGCCGAAGTCTCAAGCAGACAGATACATGGAGAGAAATGTGTTTGCTAACTGAGCCACTCTGACCCATGTAAAAAAAAACAAAACACTGATTTGAAGTATGGTCGCACATGTTAGCAGTGTGTCACAAATGTGTGAAGAGATTATTTAGATGGTACTTTGCAGCAAGTCCTTATAGGTATTTAAAATATACTGAATTTACAATATGCCATAATTCTCAGACCTTTCCTCATCACAGCCTACTTCAGTGCACAGCACTGTCATGATATCATTGTCAACATCGTAAAAAAAATTTGGTTCTAAAAGTCTGTCATGGACCAGCCTTTACAAACACTGGCTGACCACAATCTGTAAGGGTTTCCGGTACTGGGTTTGGCTGGAAATCACCCTTACATGGCTATAGAAGTTCCAAACAAATCTCTCCCTGAACTGAGTAATTGGGATCAGCTGTTTCTGAACTCAGACTCCAGTTTGCCTTGATGCTGCTTTCTGTGCAGCTCTGGCCCTATTGGCTGTCCGTGCTATTTAGGGTCAGCCCTTCCACCAGGAAAGGGCTGAGCATAATTCTTGAATCCCTTGAAGACTTTCTTTTGTGTAACCTGTGCTTGTCACAAGCATCTCTGCTTGGCCTGTCTCTGCCTTCCTGTGCTGAAGCGCCTGCGCTATAGCTTCACTTTTCCAGTGGCCTGTCTGCAGTATGCCCTGCTTCAGAGGACTTCATTGCTTCCAGTACCTACCCTCCTTCCAGAGCCCATTCCTGTGCTGAAGCTTCCTGTTTCCTAAAGCCTCCTCCTTTCAGAGGCCGTTCCTATGCTGAAGCTTCCTGTACTGGATCCCCTGCGCTGTAGCTGCCCTGTTCCGGAGGCTTTCACTTGTGCTGATGCTCATACACTGAAGCCTTCCCTGCCTTGACCCCGGCCTGTGACCTCGACCATCGCTCCTGAGCTACCTGCCTTGACCCCAGCCTGGATACCGTTTACTCTCGCCTCTCCACTCCTCTTTGCACCAACACAAGCCAATGAATGCCAAGGATGTTGAACTGATTTAAATCCTGTTTTTTTTAAATTGTTTTTATGCCTTTTTTTTTATTTTTTATAACTTTCATTTTTATTTGGTATTACAATGCATACATAATGTCACCACCTATTGGCATACATTACGTAATAAGTAAATTTGTCAGCAGAATTATAACATTTAGACGAGACAACAGACAGACTTAACAAACTACGAGTTTAACACACCACAAGGACATACATGACTAACTGGACTGGGATGGGACACAATTGGGTGTTGGGATAGGTCCGGGGTAGGGGGGGGGGGCACTTGAAACTGCTTCCTCGGAAAGGAGGAACTGCACCTTAATATATGGATCCATCGGGCCTGTTGTGGCTGGCCAAGGCGTTCTACGCTCTTTGTCTCTATGTCATCGTCAAGTCTGCTACGTCTGCTCCGTCAAAGGAGAACGCACCTACTCTTATCAGTGCAAGATAGTGGCGGCGTCCACCCCCGGGATGTCTATTTGGGCTAACCATGCGGCCCATATTTTTAGAAATTTGGAGCCAGAGTCGTTGACCCAACTCGTCAACTGTTCCATCTGGCAAACATGCCAAATTCTGTTACTGATTTTGGGTATGGTTGGTAATTCCTGTTGTTTCCACACTGCTGCAATCTCGCACCTCGTGGCGGTTGCAAAATGCATAACCAATTTGTGTGTCGCATTGGACACTCCCTGAGGCCGTCTGCCCACGAGGAACAGCCACGGGTCCAGGGGGACCTCCAAATTGAGGATCCTTTGTAGCCATTCTCTAATAGATTCCCAAATCGGGACCACTTCCGGGTGGCCCTTTTAATGTTTTTTTTTCAGTATTTAACCCAGATCCGCAAAATGGGTATTAAGCTTGATATGCATTGCAGTAAAGGTGTGCTATAGCTAAACCCCCTTTTGTGGATCTGGTCCTTAGTTGGTAAACATGTGATCTTTACAGCGTGTTTAGCAGGACATCCCTACTATATTCACAAGACAAGTTCTCCTCCTCTCTTACCATTCTCCTGCCTGGTCCTATGCATTAAAGAGTATGATGTTCTCCAGGGACAAACTTATCAAAACTAGAAGAGATGGGAAAATATCAGCTCTACGTTTTGTGTGTCCCCATTAAATAATAGTATACCTCTTGATGATGGAAAAGACATGTTCTCCAGCATGGGGAAACCGCTTAATTGTGTACTGAATAGGGGCCTCTCGCCACCCTTCCTATCTCATTGTCTGTGTCTCCTGGGTGCATGTACTTACTGTCACTCTGGGCCCCCCAATCACCATTTGGTAAACACTAGCAAAGCGCATGATTTGGACTACACAAAGTAAAACTTGACTAATGACTGAATTATTACCCATATTGGTTGATCTGTTGATTGCCATTGCAGCTAACTGTAGATTTCATGATGGGAATATAAAAGGGGACTGGAATGCCTGTATAAATACACTTATTATTCTTTTGCTTTCGTTGGTATACAAGGTGCTTCAAGCTTCTAATCTGAAAACGTAATTAAAATGTTCTAAACACAAATTGCAAAGTGCTATGTAAACAAGACAAGTGAAGTTTAAGTGCTACATTTTCCACCACAGTGGATAAAGCGAGACTCTGATCAGCGAGTCCCTGCCTACAAGGCATCGTCAGACTGCATGTTTCTCTTCAAGATAATCTTACTAACTGCCCTAGAGGGCTGTTTCTAAATTAATAATCAACTATCAAGAGAGACATATAGCTCCATTACTTCAGATTACACTGAGCGGAACTATATATTGCAAACTGTATACAATACTGCTGACAAAAGCCCACTTCATTCTACACATAATGGGCAACAGAGTCAGAATTGGTGACCGCAGCGGTGGGTTTTACCTGCGAGATCCTAAAGTGAAATTCTAATCTGCTCGCAGATTTCATTAGTGCTAATGGGGTGAGTCTTATTTATTATTTGTACATGCTGCTAAAATGTCGCAGGAAATAAAACTGTGCACTCTAAACGTGCTGGTGAAGAGTTTGTTAAAGAAGCACAGCTTTATTATATATATATATATATATATATATATATATATATATATATATATATATATATATATATATATATATATATATATATATATATATATATATATATATATATATATATATATAGTGTTCGACAAATCACCCAAAAATCTACTCACCCAACCAAAAAATCTACTCGCCCCCAGTCCCGCCCCCAACCCCGCTTTAAAATAAAATATATGAATAAAATACATTTAATAAATTCCTAGTCAGAACAACATTCGTTTTTGACAAATGTATTTATTACATTATACTATTAGTCCTTGTTATGTGTATGTGTGTGTGTGAGTGGAAGTGTGTAAATGTCAGATCTAGAAATAAAAGCCACAGGTGAATGACTAGTTTCCTGAACCCCTTAACCAGTGTCTGGACGTCCCCGCTTCACAATATCTAAAGCAGCAATCCCGCCTGGGATCTTACCTGATCCGCAGTCCCTCAATGTCGCGGGACGCGGGGACAGGGCGAGAAGGGGGGAACACCCCCACTGCAATCTCTCGCCCCGCGCGGGACCCGGGGACAGGGCGAGAAGGGGGGGACACCCCCACTGCAATCTCCTGGGACGCGGGGACAGGGCGAGAAGGGGGGACACCCCCACTACTATCTCCTGCCCCGCGCGGGAAGCCGGGACAGGACGAGACGGGGGGGACCACTGCAATCAGCGGGAAGCCAAGTTAAGCTGGGACAGGGAGAGAAGGGGGAACACCTGCCTTGCAGGGAAGGAGTAAGGGGGCTTGCAGGGAAGGAGTAAGGGGGCTTGCAGGGAAGGAGTAAGGGGGCTTGCAGGGAAGGAGTAAGGGGGCTTGCAGGGAAGGAGTAAGGGGGCTTGCAGGGAAGGAGCAGAGGGGCCGCAAGATGGAGGATTGGAGAGTACTTACTTACTCTCCAACAGATCTCCGGCGAGAGAGAATGGCCGCTCGTTGGGGGCGGGCTCATATAGAGCCCGGCCGCGCACCCACAAAGCCTGGGAGTGCTCGCCAATAAGCTGTCAGGTAGGGGGAGTTTTTTTTTTTTTTTTCAGCCAGCGCGAGCAGGGAAATTTCAGCGCGAGCGGGGGAAATTTAAAAAAACAAACACGTGTTCTGCTTGGGCCAATATTTACTCGCCCGGGGGTTAAATCCACCCGCCCCGGGCGTGTAAATGTATAGGATTGTCGAACACTGTATGTATATATATATATATATGTATATTATTATGATTTAATTTATTTTCCAGACTCATAAATACATGATCTATTCAACATCTACAATTTGCAATAAATTGGCCACGGTGTCACATTTTCTAACAATGTGATTGTATGTGAGCAAAATCTTAAAAAAATTTTTTTCACAGTAATAAAGCTTAAAAGATAAAACATATGTAAATGATCATTATTAATTTACTGGCTCTGGGGGAGGGGAGTTTAGCAGAGCTGCACTGCTGCTGGGTCCTGGGACCCCTCCGCTGCCAACAGAATGAATGTTGAATCTCCCGGGCAAGAATACTGGCCCATGAGAACAAAATGGCCGCCATGGTCAGCCTGGCCTCCGGCGACCAATACAAAGCTGCAAAGTCATCGGGCGATGTTGTAACTTTCTATTTGTTATCAAGGCAGCGAAATTTGTAGATTTTTTTACCAGAAACTGGCAAAATAAGTCAGATTTATTGGCAATCAGGGGTCCCAGACTAGGAGCATCACAGCTGCCCTGCATGGACCCCCTGGTTCTTCGAAGATAAAACAAATTAAACGAGTTTGGATGGGGGATTGCTACTTTCTGTCAACTTTTTTTATTTTTTTCCCCCAATTATGAAAGCGGTTACTACATGGTCTTTATATTATAAATGTCATAATATTTGGAGTGCAACTTCGTTCTTGACACTCCAGATGTTACCTGCATAACAAGGTTTTGGTAATATAGTACTCATAATTATTTATTTGCTACTTTGCAGTCCCTATTTACTTTGTGCATGCAGAGATATACTCTACTGCTTATTTAAAACAAAAATCATATTGGTGTGTCTTGTGTTATGTTGAGGTGTGTTTTATTTTACTTTAATTGTACAGAACATACTGTTATACTGAAGCAATTTATCTTCTACAATTCGGTTTTTATATTGTGCTAAAGCCGTGTCCCCGCTGGCGCGGAGCGCGCTCATGCTTGGAGAGCGCTCCAAGCGTGAGCGCCGGGTGTCCTGGCATTTACACGCGCGCGGGGGAGGGGCGCGGTGGTCATTGAGCACGCTGGAAAGTTTTTTGTTTTTTTTTGTTTATATAAGCGCCGAGCGTGAGTGAGCGTGTGTGCCTGCGCACGAGCGCGCACGGGGACTTATATAGATATATGTATCTAAGTAACCGCGGCAAGCGCCGCCCGCTCAGCGCTAGCGGGGACGCAGCCCTATGCCGTTGCTAAGCACTACATTTTTAGTAGTGACTACTTGCTGTTTTATTTGTATTGGCAAATTTTAAAGGTCAGGTGTGAAGTAAAAGTCTGTGTTTTATTTGTCATGTCTATACATATATTTACCCATACACAAATGACATACTATGTGTATATATACTGTACATACAAATGTATGCTTCTATAACCCAGACTGTGCAGAAAAGCTGTGTAATACAGCAGGCATAAGCTTATAGGGTCCCACGTTCAAATGGATAAGAAGTTAAGTGACATACTGCTCATTTGCATGTCATTTCCCAGAATCCCTGGCTGTAATGGAAGCACTTTTTTGTTAAGCGATAATTGGGAAAGACAGGGTTGCAGACCAGTCTGAGACATGCAAATGCACCGCAGGTGATATTTTTATTAAGGGTCAGTCTGAATAAATAAATGTTTGGCACAAATGTGCTTTAAGGTGAAACCACTTTGTGCATGGGGCCCACATTTTGTTACAAGGAGGATTATTGGTTCAAGACGCGGCTCAATTTCCCCAGTCTTTACTTTCATCCCAATGCTCCCCCAGAATGAATATAAATGATCTCATAGGGCGTACAATACCTATTTTTTCTTTGCTGCTCCGTGTTGCTCTGATTTCTTCTAACGTGACAATGGGAATCGTGTTCTGAAATGACCCTATCAGCACTTTTTGGATCAGTTCTTATGATGCACAATTAAGATTCTCAAAAGGGCACTGGTTTGAAAGTCCAACATTGCAGCAAAAAGGGCTACTAGTACTGTAATTGTGTTGGGCTATATCTGGGTAATGAGTATTTTTTTTAGAAGCATTACTATGTGAACATCACAAGTTGAAACATAGGAAGAATTTTAGTTCCTCTACTAATCTCCCTCTGTGTCCTAGGAAGAGATGGGCCAAACTGTTTGACATCAGTTTCCCGCGCTTTCCATCCAAAATCCGTTGCGCTGTGTAAAATTTGTAGACGGATTGTTCCAGTTTCAATCGTTGCGGATTAATCCAAAACCTCCATTGGAAACAATCCGTAAATTGTCAATGAAAATAAAATCAACTTTTTTATTATTTTTTGTATTTTTTTTCATTTTTACGGATTCGCTGAAAATCTGTGTACCAAAGGAACCGGACGATCTGAAGCGGATACAAATCCGCCAAAAAATTCACTGTCTAGTCCTAGGATGATCGCGAACTAACAACAGTTTAATAGGTTAAATATGACTCCTTTTTAAAAAAAAAATAATACAAAATAAATGGACAAATAAAAGTATTTTTTAGTTAATTTTTACCATTTTCAAGGTAAACCAAATGCCATGACTGGTTTATACAATGTGTTGGTGAGAAGACTGTACCCAGGCCCCATGTAATGGTTTGTTGTTGTAGCTTGGTAGTGTGTGTGAAGTAATTAAGCTGCCATTGTCACTTGTCAAATAAAGAGAAGTACTGTAGTTTGAATGTAGTTGACCCCGGGACAAATGCTAAACATTTTCACAAGATGCAAATAAGTAAACCGGCTACTTTAGGGGTCATAAATCTCTCTAAGGAAGACAATGAGGCTGATGAATGTATTTTGCCTTTTTAGTAGAACTTTGCACAGTGGCCGCTGCTCCCCCTCTGAGGGGCTAAGGATAGAGGAAACTCTTGACTGACATGAACATCTGATCTATGAGGGCACTTTTTTATAACTTGACTTTCAACAATACATTAGTGACCAGTTATTTTGGTGGCTGCAGCTACAATCCCCAGTAAGTGGTTGGCTTATTACAGTTTTTCTAATTATATCTATATATCTATCCAAAGTATCCTGGCCTTCATACTGCACCCTTACCCGCTGCTGCTTTTAGCACGGGTTTGAGAATTCCTTTTGTCCTCTGCAAAATGTGCGATAATTAGGAATCCTGTTTGTACTTGCATAATACTAAAAATGATGCATAATGATCCTGATTTTACAGCCAGGTGCTGATTTGTCTCAGTGAGCCACCCTCCACCTAATCCAGGGGTGGAGAACTCCAGTCCTCAAGGGCCACCAACAGGTCCGGTTTTCAGGATACCCCTGCTTCAGCACAGGTCTGTCAGTCTTCGATTGAGCCACTGATTTAGCCACCGGTGCTGAAGCAGGGATTTCCTGAAAACCTGACCTGTTGGTGACCCTTGAGGACTGGTGTTGCTTACCCCTGACCTAAAGCATGGTATATGCCTAGGAGTCTAAATAATTTTTAGTGTTGTGCCAAAGAAATGCGGTTTTAACAACTTTCTTGATAAAGTCAATGTGATTCTATACAAAGAGATGAACGTGCAAGTTTCACAGTAACTCAATGCATCCACAAAATAGTTTTCCTCTTTTCCTATGTCCATTAGAGTGCACGTTTCATGTCTTGTTTGCTACAGTCTCTCTTTTAATTTGTGTTCCTCACTAATCTCAAATGGAGTGCTAGTTTAAAAAGACAAATTGTTCAGTGTTGAGTATATGCCAGGTCCGGTAGCTCTGGGTGACTCTGTGCTTAAGAACTGTGTTTTATCGGCACATACCATGGTGACTTGTACTGCATTTTCATTATTGCTGAATTCCTCCATACACCTTAACAGAAGCCGCCCCCACCCAACACCATAATAACCAGTCAGACCAGTATTTGGATGAAAAATGGTCACAGCATTTTTTATTAAAACCAACCTAGTCCTTGCCATCTGTTATCCATTTTAATATATGCCAGCGCATGTATCAACTTTATTAAGGGTTGTGCAACCCAAGCCGTAAAGCTAAAGGCCATTATAGGGGCAACAAAAACCCCATCAGCTTTTATCCCCATACAAACTTCTCCTGTTGTCAGGCGAGCTGCTGACGCTGTGTGCAATTGAGAGGATATATACCTGTCTTTAGTGCTACTATGTAAAAAAAACTTAATTAAATAATACAATTCCCAATAATCAAAGTAAGAGCATAATATAGGGAAATGTCAAGATGCCTGGCAGTGAAATGGGTTCAATTTATTTTCCACCATTTTCATCCGAGCCTTGTGTATTCTCAAATCCTCCGTCGGCTTTCTGTATTTAGATAGTATGTCAAAGAACAATTGACTTGGGGAAATTTGTGATAACTGGGTAAGTTATTATAGTGACTTTGAAACCACTGCAGGAATTCGATTTTAAAGCCACAATCCCAGCTGTTCGTCATGTGGACTGATAGAAAGCCGCAGCTTTGCAGCTTTCTATTGGACGGCCATTTAAATCCCAGCATGAAACCAGGAGGCACCTTTTATCAGCAAGTATCTTGAGATTCATGGGGACCTGTGAGCTTTAAAAAAAAAATATATGTTGTTTCGTCTCTGGGGACCCCCTGGCTTCCATCCTGCGTATTAAATCGGGTGTGTGTAGGGCTGTGGGGGGGAAAGACTTCAGGATTGCTGCAATACCAACGGCATATATTGATTCCTGCACTGTGTATAGTTGGTCTTGCGGGTGACGTTGTTCATTTATGACATTGGGCGGCTGTGGAACTTGCATCTGACAAAGGGGGCGTCTCCCCAAACATTCTGCAGCACAGAGAGGCGGTCTCTTCATACCCAGCGTCCATGTGTTTCTTTTTCTGGTCTGAGCATAAGATTCTGTATATTTTTGTTACCTATTTTGTGTGCAGTTATTTAGGGTGTAATGCTTCTTAGTTTTTGAGTTGGGAATATTGATGTCACTCCCGTTTTTAGTTCAGACTCTTTTTTTTGTTTTGCCCCCTTTTTTTTTTTTGGATTGTATTTAATTCAGAGTACTTCCTCCTTTTTTATATATTTTCATTTTTGGGCTGAAGCGCAGGGACACTAGGCTGCCACCCTGGCATTTCACACTTGCCCAATGTCCTAATAATAAAAGGGCAGGTTGTGTGTTTGTTTTCACTAGTGGAAGTGGGATGTTGGCTGATGTTCCCACAAAGCTTGATCTGAAATACAATACCTATTTGTTGCGCAGTAATGCAGCATTGGAAGGTTTCTTTTCTGCAGCCCGTACAGCACCAGGATAACTCTGGTCCAGCTCCCAGGACCCGAAGCTAGGTTACTCGCCCTTTTGTCCCCTGCTTGCTTTTTGCGGCTGGAGAGACCAATGGCGCATTGCATTGCAGTATGTTGCTGGTGCCTACTTGTACTTGCACATGTAGGGGGTCATTCTACATCATTGGTGCTCAAACTCCGTCCTCAACACCCCCCCCCCCACATGTCGGGGTTTAAGGATGTCCTTGCATCAACACAGGCGGCTCAATCAAAATGACTGAGCCACTGATTAAACCACCTGTGCTGAAGCAGGGATATCCTTAAAACCTGACCTGTTGGGGAGGGGGTCTTGAGGACAGACTTTGAGCACCAGTGTTCTGTATTAGCGGACGAGACTGACAGCAATTTATGTCAATGTGGGGGTTCGGCCGCTGCAACCAGCCACTTTGTACAATATACAATTACCCCGTTTGGTGCCCAATGGCCTTAACTGTGTGGTGGGAATCACTCATTTCGTCTATTAAATAAAGGATACCTAGGGAAGAGTTATCTGGCCCCATTCAGACGCGGTGCGCGTCACCGTATTATTATGCATTCACATTTACTTAATGACCTTTATTTGTTACATAGGATAAAACAAGGTGAATTATGTTTTAAAAACATGGCAATCCAACATCCTTCTCCTGTTTTCTCCTGTAATTGGCTTTCTAGTAGGGGGCATACATGTGTCTGCCTAATCTCCAGAGCTTGGCATTCTGCCCTCCTCCCATTCAGCATCTATGTAGTAAATAAAGACCAAATAGAAATCTAGTGATTTTAAAATGGTGTTTTAAAGGCATTTGTCACCAATATTTAACACATTGAACATATCTCTGCCATTAAATTACTTTAATTCTAATTAAAACAGCATACCTAAAGGGGAACTTCCTCTTATAGGCTATTATTATTTTTTTACAGATTTAGGCCTCGGACATGGTCAAAAAGACCGTGCTGAGGGGAAACATTATCCCTATCAGCGCAGCTTTAGACGGTGTGGAATTTCAGCCGACAGACAAATTTTAGATTTCCCGCTGAGGGAAGCACAGGGCCGGTCACGTGACTGCCAGAAGCCAATGGCAGTCCGTGACGTGGCGCGCTAGCTCCGCCTCCCGAAAGCCTCCTACACGGCACACGGCGCTCACTGACGCTCATGCGCTCCTCCCTGCACCATGTCCCAGGCCTTACACCTGTGTGAGCGCGTGACTTGTATATGTGACGTGGGTTAATGCACTGTTATCTATCCGACCCACTTTTCATGTTCCTCAAAGGTCCCTCAAATGGCTCATATATACCGTTAATCCTTCCCAATATAATCCTTCCCAATATACCATCTGTGACGAATGGCACACTTGTGAGCACATGCCTTTTATATATGTGACAAGGGTTAATATACACGGCTACATTACTGACTCGCTTTCGCCTGCACACAGGTCCCTCAAATTAATAATGTCCACTCTGTGAGAATATCTATCTTTAATCCGCTCCCGCCACCACCAAAGAAATATCATAAATATTAATTTGCTGAATCTCTGGTCCCTGTTTTATTAAGAAAACTATGCACTGAAGACACATCTGTTATAGCAAAATGTCTCCGAAAATGTAAAGTACTCTACAAAGCATGCAATTGGGGTTGCTGTTCTAAAATGGATTTTTGACTTTCCAGAGATGGAAAATGTATTGGAATAGCATCTCTCTCTAATTATCCTACTCCTATGGGTTCCTAAAGGTGCAGCTTTGTGAAAGTAATGTGCTCAGTAATTTTTATTGAAACCATAAAAAAAAAAACACGGATAGATGCATCGAAATATAAACAGCTTCTATTGTTTTTATAATACAGTCTGCATCTGCAAGTAGGACTGGAGCGGCTAAAGTGGCAAATTTTACCTTTTAGATTAAAGCAAAAGATATATTTTTCTGTGATCCAGGTCCTAGCCAGCCTGTTTTGCTTTCAAACGATACGCGTCTCTTTATTTTTCCCTTGTGCTGCAGAGGGGAAATATCTGCTTTGTGTTCATGATAACCGTGGCTTGTGTAATGGAAATGTGGTCCGTGCAACTAAATGCTCATAAGATTGCAAAGTAGAATTGAAAAGCAAGAACAATGTGTAATACTTTTTAAAATAGTTTTGGTTACATGGTCCCTCTACCAGACATTTTTCCCGTACAAGCGTCTGGTGTCTGTATGAACTGCACTGAACAGTCTTAAAGGGGCTTCTAAAAACAACATACCTTTTCACCATCAACACAACTGAAATGTAACACCCAACTCTTGTTGAAGTAAAATGGTTAACTTCTGCCATCTGTAATTTTCACAACTTTAATTCACCAAGGTTTCCAATTGCTGGGAAAAAAGACAGAACAATAAGTCTGGGTTTCATAAGAGGTGCTAATGCGTGAACTTTGTTGCATTCCCCCCCGCCCCCCCTGTTTTGGTTTTGTGTGCCTCCAATTTTCTACTCCATAAAATACCTAATGTGTTTTATTTTAATGGTAGCATAAGTCTATGTATGTGGTAATAGATACCCATAGCCATATAACGCACGGTTAGTGTCTTTGCTTATTGGAAGTCAAGAGTGGAACTCTCTGGAGATGTTTATTCTGTGTGGCAACTTGGGGGGTTCATCAGTCCTTTGCATGTGCACATGAAAATGTTAATCCATTTATCCTATTGTGGCGGAGAGGTGATGTCATGGCGCTTCTCGTGAATAGGAAAGAGGGTAGTGTGACCCTGTTACTTTGCGTTTTTTACCTATGTCTTGTCATTTTGATTGCCAGCCCATGCAGGAACAAGACCCCAAGCCAAGTTGCGCTGGCAACCCGGGTACAAGTTTTAAGGGAAAATTACTGGATGGGTGACCAAGAATAGAGGGAAGTGATACAAGTAATAACCATGAAATAAAAATGAAAGTACAATGAACGAAACAGGAATTATGTATATATGTTAATTTCCTAAATATGTACATATAAATAACTACACTTCCTGTCTAGAGCTTCCTAAGATTCTTTGCTTCATACAATGTATGCTACAGACGCAAGAAAAGCCCCACTGTTCTTATAACAGGCTGGGATTTTAATGACTGACTACCCTTTTCAGGATTTGTGCTTTTTTTTGTTTTGTTTCCTGAAAACCTGACCTGTTTGGGGGGGGGGGGAGGGAGGCGAATGAGGACTGGAGTTGAGCCCCCCCTGTTTTAGTTGGTGCTGAATTTGTTCTGTAGGAGTCCTGTTTTACTGAGTAAATTGAAACCTTGGTTGAGCTGCAGCTGGTATTTTATATAACCATACACGGTCCTGACTTGTCCACTAACTTTCATCCCAGGTCTGTTTACCTCTATCCCTTCTATACACCCATCCTTAGATCTGTGCATCGTGACCATCATCCTTGGTCTTTGTATTGTAGGTATCCCTTTAAAAAAAAATATATATTTTTTTTTACACCATTTCTGTCTTTGGACAAAAATAACTGACGCTTAAACCACGCTGACACTTCCATTGTCCCATTTGTACTCTTTACATATATATACTTTTTTAAATACATGCATGCAAACCATTAAGAAAATAATGATTTGATTCACTTGGAGAAGATGCAAGGGAGTGTGGTATTGGTAGGGATGGACTGGAGCAGACAATTAGGCCAAAGTATTTGGCTACGTGCTAAACTGTTGAGAGATGTCTGACCAAAACCGAATTGAACTAGTTTGATAGCTGTATTCTATGTGTTTATTTACGACACTGAAAGTTCTGGAATCCAACAACCGTAGTATTGCAAGAGTATAGATCGGCTCTTCAGGGTGTTGGTTATCTGCAGTAGAGGCGTTAGTGGGACACGCAGAACCTGCTCTTGTCAGACCTTCGTTATTTGGATGCTATGGTTTTTTTTACCCCCACTTTCCAACATTGAACAATATAATTACAATATATAATAACAGATATAATCCGTCCTCTATTTAATAGTTTACTAGTAGGCAAAAAACTTCTGCAAGCTGCAGATTATCCAAAGTGACCTGTTCATTTGTGTTCTGCTGAAATGTAGTTAGAGGGACAAACACCGGGTAGTGTGGAAAGATGAGGTAATGTCAGTCATGATCCCCTCCCTGACAGCAGCCACAGCAAGTTACTCATGGGAATTTGGTGTTCAGGGGATAGTCTTCCACCATCGATATGAAAAGTATTAATTACGTCTTGTTGTCCAAATAAAGGTGGTGTATGAGGGAATACAATAGAATGATTGAACGAGGTAATTTTCCTGCCTTTGATGTGGGTTAAACCAGTTTAAATCCCAGTGTCTCCTTTTATCTCCCTGAGGCGCGCACACCAAAAAAATTCATATAGCGATATTTGTTTTACTCAAGATTGTATTCTGAGTGTTAATCTAGGTCACGAGTGGCCAATTCCAGTCTTCAAGGATATCTCTGCTTCAGCACAGGTGGCTTGTCGAAGACTGGGCCATGTAATGAAGCAGGGTTTTCCTGAAACCGGACCTGTTGGGAGCTCTTGAGGGCCGGAGTTGGTTACTCCTGTGTCCTAGTGTATATTCTTTACCCTAAGCCTACCCTGGAGCCAATCAAGATGAAGGGAACGGGGGGAAGAGAGGGGGTTTGCTTGTGTTAAAAACGCAATGTTATCACACACAAGGGGGGGAGTAACCAGAGAAAATCTAACCCCTCCCAGGTCTCCACTCGCTGTGCTTACAAACCATCTTCAAAGTACCATGTCAATCAGCCAGATGTAACCCCTTGTACATGTCACTGCCATCACTACACCTTGGCCCTTGGAGGGATTCCTCCATTATTGTACCACTAGCTGATATACCCGGCGCTGCCCGGGATGTAAATCCGTAATAGGTAGTATTATTTATAAATAGGGTAACTGTAGGATGACTATTTGGTGGAAAGGTTGAATAATAATGTTGAAAAGAAACATGGAAGAAAATGTAATACGATGTTGTTTAAAAATGGTTTATTGTAAACACACAGTACAATACAGTATACAGTACAGTGTATATTTTGGTGACATAAGTGATGTACAAATGTGAGGTGTGTGTCCCGCTAGGGTGTGAGGCGTCGGCTGGGTGTTCAGCATGGGTGGCGGGTCGGTAGTGAGTGCTGGCTGTGGGTGGGGGTCCCGCTAGGGTGTGAGGCGGCGGGTGTCTGGCGAGTGATGGCGGCGGCTGGTCAGTGATGTGTGTGTGTGTGTGTGTGTTGAGAGGTGTGTGGGGGCGGGCCAAGAGAGCCATCTCATTGGCCTGAGGCGGAGTGACGGGCCAAAGCTCCAATGTGATTGCCCCTAGACACAGGGACATATAATGGTTTCAAAAATATAGATTGTACCATATACCTCGCCCCCCCCTCCCTTTTTTTTCAAATCTAACAATCACTGCTATTATTTTACGTTGGACATACCTGGGCCATTATATCACTGGAAAGCCAGTGATTTAATGCAAGTGCAATGTTATAAGATATGGCAGAATATACTTTACTCCAGGTGGGAAAACAATGTTTTGTGAGATAATACATGTATGCACCTAGCTTTTTTTTTTGTGTTGATTTTGAAAACAAACCTGATACTCTGCTTGAACCTAATTAAGTATGTGCAGGATAGCCGGTTTATGCCATGAAATAAGCTTTCATTTTATAATCCATGAAATATTTATTTTTCACATAAATGCTTCGCTGGCGCCTCTGGCAGTGAATCAGTTAAATGTTTTGAATCAGAAAAGATAAAACAACAGGCAGAGTGTCGCACTGAGTGGCACTCTGCCTGTTTTATCTTATATGTGAGCTCCCCTCAGGCTTAGTCCATAGAGACTTAAGCCGGGCGGAGGCGCGCTGAGGCTCAGGGAAAGCGGTCCATGGGCATGTCTGGGGGCGGGCCAGTGACGTCACGGAGCTGGTTCGCCCTCATTGGGCGAGCCGCTCACGTGACCTGCCCTGCGTTCCGGCAAGCGAAGAATCTTAACATTTGTTAAGACACACGCTTCCGCAGGCGTGCGGGGAAGCGTGCGCCAGCCCCTGCTAAAGCCGCTCTCATTGCGGCTGCAGGGGCTCAGTGCCGAGCAGCAGCGCGCCTCACCATACCCGAGGCCTTAAGGAGCTCACGTTTTCAGGGGGTGTGGAGTCCCTTAGACAGACGGCAGCAAGAGGGCCAATATTCTATAAGACATCACCAGCGCGGAGTGACACTCCCATTTGGTTTTGAATCAGAACACTGATTTTTGTTTTAGGTCACTTATGCTAAACCTTTTTTTCTTAGCCATTGTTTTGCCCTGCATCCTTTTATTCAAACCGTGGTGATTCCCTCAGTTTGGATGTCTTGCTTTAATAATAACTTTTATTTTGTTGAAACTTGTTCATTTAACCCTACTGCTGACTGTTTGCCTCTATACTTTTTTTTATATTTTGAACGTAAAGTACATTATCATACTAAGCTTTAAGCTGTAATCCGACATATTTTTTTAGTCTTTAATACAGAATTTTAACCAGTGACTTCTCCGGAGCTTAACTGCACTAATTTTAGCTCCAGGGTATCGGAGACCTTTACCGTTTTTAGTTTCCGGTTTACATTATAGATTTGTTTATTGTTGTTGTTTTTTTTAATGTTGCCCGCTGTCATGCAATAGTAAATTGTAACATCATCCACCCAATGCCATTGCGGCTTCTTACGGGACCAAGGCCGATTTGGCGGCCATTTTGATTTGCAGAATCTGAGTGGAAAAAACAACAACTAAAATGGCAAGTATCTTGTGAACCAGGGTTTTGGCTCAGGAGGACACCCTGGTTCAAATTCTGTAACCAAAAAAAAAAATGTATATATCAGTATAGAGAGAAAATTAGTACGGGGATTGCTTCTTTACATTACAGCGTTTTTGTGTATAGGTTTAATTATTTTATTGCAAGAGGGATCTATAATGAATTTCTCTGGGAAACAAATCTTCATAGAACATTTTAAGTGACAAAGTCAAAGTCTGATTATTCTCTGGTTTAAGAATCACAAGGAAGATTAAGGCACATGAGCACAGGGAAGGCAGCTGGAGCACTTGATGAAGCACGGTTATTAGGGAGTGTATAGGAGCTAAAACTGGATCTTAGTAATTACTGTCTGGAGGCAGTATTTATTGGAAGATGAATGTTTACCACAGAGCAGCAGGGATTTGCTGGGGGCCATCACAAGCCGTTCCAGGCAAGCCTGTCTGTGCTACTCGGAAACATTTCAAGGCCATGGACACTGAATGAAGCTGCAAGTCAAGTTCCACGAAGACTCATTTGGGGCTTATTTAATTAGACAAAATGTCATTTTTATATTTGTTTTGGTCTGTATGTAAAACTGTCATCTTCAAGCATAAAGTGCTGGCTGTGCCCTCGTTACCGATGGTTCTGTATCGACTTGCTTACTCCATCTTGCAAGGAATACTTAAAGGACAACCTGCAACTTATTGCAGACAATACGTGGGATTTAGTGTAAGATGTAGAAAAACAGATTGGGAGGATAGGTGAGGTTGTAGTGTTAGGGATGTAAGCAGCTGATGATAATTGTGTCACAAACAAAGTAGACACGTATTGGAACCAGCTTCGAGCATAAGCAGGCTGTTCTTGTACCCTTAAAAGAAATAAATAATCCTGGTGAAATCGTGGGCCTTTAATGCGCAAACAACAAACTTTAGAAAGTGTAACAATGTCATGCACAAGGCATTGGGTGCCTGTTAAGGAATCACACCAAAGTTAAGGATTTTTTTTTTTGTGGCATTTATTAAACATATCTGCCCTTATGAATATTCTAAGTTGTTCCCACATTAAATTGACAACAGTATTTCTCTGGAGTGGCTGGTGGATTTGACAATCAAGTTTTACATTCTGGTGAAAAGGTACACGGTAAAGGCAAGTTGTAGCACACACAAAAAAAACAAACATTCTATATAGAAAGCCAGATTTTTGTACTTCCTGTTAACAAAATGCGGCTTAGCATTCTGCACTATGTTGTGAAGAGCAGATGTCGCTGATAGTGCGTCCTTTGAATATTCCCTTATCTGTAGTGAACCCAGGCGTCTTGTTAACACTTTTCAGTCATTGATTTGAATGAAAAACCTTGTTTTATTGATCCTGTGGCACTAACTTTTTCAGTGCTGTGTTGGGAAACCATTTGACGCCAAAAAGCAGTCTCTTGAATAATCCGTCTATATTTATCTGCGAGCACTTCTCTTTTTAATTTCTTTATTTCTGCAGCAGAATTTTGCCCCTGCCAAACAGTCTCCTGGTAATTGTTTATAGAAATAAAAATTCTATTTTGACAAGTGCTTGCAAAAAAAAAAAAAAAAAAAAAAAAATCTCTTGAGATTTGTGCATCTCCAAGACGCGTATGACCACAACACGTGGCTTCCCCAAACAGAATTGTATCTTTTTGATACAAGAAGATGAAGGGATTGAATGGACATTACACATTTGCTTTCAGGTGGATCTTCAGGTAGAATCTTGCCACGGAACCCCTTTATTTCAAATGGGCTTAGAAAATATAGTTCGAAGGGGTAGGTACAGGACACGTGTGGGCTACCAAGCCCCTGAATAATTGTGAGTTTAATTTGATCCAGCTCAACTATATTTTAGCTGGTCTTGTTTCAGTATGACTGGTGACACACACCTCATCTTTCTCCGCTCCATGCTGTTTCCTCCCCTTGTTGGCCCCACCCCCAGGCTCCTGGCACCACCTAATTGGCTGCTGCTGGGTAATGCAGTCAATCAGGATTGAGGATGCTGCATGGCCCCCCATCAGCAGCCCTGTTCTCTCCCTGCTCAGGGAAATCCCACGGAGCCCCAAGCCGGTCAGGCCACTATGTTCCTGGAGTTGGTACCGGACACATGCATGTCCAGTATTACCTCTAATTTTTTTTACTGGACTGAGTGTTCAAATACAGGACAGTCTGGTTCAATACTGGACACCTGGCGACCCGATCACAACACAAAAGCTCTGACAGGGAAGAGATTACTTACAAATTCTCTCCTCTCCCATTCCCCAAAGTACCACGTGCTTCTCTGTTCCATGTTAAACAGGATACAACGTGTGCTATATAAGATCACAGGATTATGCTCACATTGAAGATATCTGTCTCATTTGTGTGAAGCTTTAACACTTCACTTATACCATATTGGGTTGTTCCAAATGCAGTTTTCCTCACTTTGAGTTTCTTTAGAGCAGATAAACTGAATGGCAATCTTTCTCATACTTATCTGCTATTGCAGGGGTGCGCAATCTTTTGGCACTGTGCCCCCCTGCCAGCACTACCTCCGTGTTTGCGCTCACCCCTACCTTCCTACAGCGTCAAATGACGCCATGGGTGGTCACGTGACATGCAGCGTCATTTGACGCCACGTCACCATAGCAACACGTCGTCGGAGTCCAGGTAAGAGATACTTACAAAGGCCTCGCAATGTCCCTGGCATTTAAATTAAATCCCTTGGCGAAGAGCGTGGGGCCTCTAAGTGCCGCGCCCCCCCCAAAAAAATCTTGTGCACCGCAGTGCTATAGCATTGAAAGCCCCATTCAAGGCCGCAGACAGATTTCCTGGGCCACAGGACTAGAGTTTCGACCGGGTCCCCCCATGTTGGTGGCCTTGCCAGCCCCCTCTTTTACACCACCTCTTGAGCACTCTTGCACCTCGCGAGCCCTCTCTTCCCCCCCCTCCCCTCTCCTCTCGTCTTCACTCTCTCCCTCACCTCCCTCTTATATCTCCTCACTCCCCATCTCCCCCTCACTTAATTACCCCCTCTCAATTCACACACACACACACACACACACACACACACACACACACACACACACACACACACACACACACACACACACACACACACACACACACACACACACACACACACACACACACACTTCCCCCACCACACACACACACACACACACTTCCCCCACCACACACACACACACACACACTTCCCCCACCACACACACACACACACACTTCCCCCACCACACACACACACACACTTCCCCCACCACACACACACGCACACTTCCCCCACCACACACACACGCACACTTCCCCCACCACACACACACACACACACACACTTCCCCCACCACACACACACACACACTTCCCCCACCACACACACACACACACACACTTCCCCCACCATACACACACACACACACACTTCCCCCACCACACACACACACACACACACACACACACACACACTTCCCCCACCACACACACACACACTTCCCCCACCACACACACACACACACTCTTCCCCCACCACACACACACACACACACACACTTCCCCCACCACACACACACACACACTTCCCCCACCACACACACACACACACACTTCCCCCACCACACACACACACACACACACACACACACACTTCCCCCACCACACACACACACACACTTCCCCCACCACACACACACACACACACACACACACACACACACACTTCCCCCACCACACACACACACACACACACACACACACTTCCCCCACCACACACACACACACACACTTCCCCCACCACACACACACACACTTCCCCCACCACACACACACACACACACACACACACACACACACACACACACACACACACACACACACACACACTTCCCCCACCACACAGACACACACACACACACACACACACTTCCCCCACCACACACACAGACACACACACACACACACTTCCCCCACCACACACACACACACACACACACACACACACACTTCCCCCACCACACACACACACACACACACTTCCCCCACCACACACACAACCCCTCTGATACCCATACATTCCCCCTCACAATACCACCTCCGCCCAAAATACAATACCTCTTCCCCCACACCCGAAATACAATTAACACACACGCACATTACAATACTCCCCTCCCTCCCCCTCTTATGGCCCACCTGTGAGCACTTGACCTGCGGACGGGATAAGGTTTAATACACAGCTCTCAAGCTGGCCCACTTTTCACCTTCTTGAAGGTCCCTCAAATGAAAAATATCTCCCCTCAATCCGTCCCCATATACCAATCTGCCACAAAACGCACAAAAACGAGCACATGACTTAGATATGCAACCAGGGTTAATACACAAGGCTACTCTAGCCAACTCAACTTTCTCCTGCGCAAGTTTCTTCCAATTAGTTAAAATTAACACCTTACGCAATTGCAATCAGATATCCACTGCCACCATCCAAGAAATATGCAAAATATGTCATTAATATATATCTGCCTGGGTCACGGTCCCTGTTTATTATAGAAAAACTATGCACTTAACACACACAGCGCATTCCATATATATTATATATTGTAATTTTTTTTTTACAAAATAATAAAATGCTTATCACACAGGTCTCACACTTGCTCCTCAGTTGCTATCCCGCAACCCTTTGGTGTTGGGCCTGCTCATGTGGTGACTTCACAATTCATACTGGTGCCCGGAGGTGTCACGCTGCTGATGCAATTTGAATGTTCCAACATGTTTCATGGGGGCAAACACACAGCATCAGGGAGAGATTACAAAATGTCCCATTAACTTTTTTTTTTTAATATCGACTTCTTCAATTTTTCAACAATTGAATTCAATTAAAAACAATACGTCTCAACTGAATGAATAATAAAAAAAGTAAAAGTAAACTACCAAAATAGACCTTAAATGATTTATTTATATGCAAAAATAAAAGTAAAGGATATTAAGCAAATAAAGAAGAAATTAGATCCAACATTTTAAACAAACCCGGAAGCTTTGAAAATGCTACTTGATGGAGCGCGTCAAAAAGATACATTTTGTTTTTATTTTTATTATGGTTTCCGTGTCTTTGTATGTTTTTTTTTTTTTTTGCATTTTCCATCATTTTACCCAAGATGCATACACATGTAACCAACCCTCCAGGTAGACCTATATCCAATGTGATAAATTGGTGGGAAGTGAACCTATAATCTGTCCCCCTTTTATAAGGACCCTCTTCCTTAAGGAATATGTTGCGTAAGTTTTTTTTTTTCTCCATCTTCCTTTTAACCCTTCGCGTGCCCCAAGACAGCCTCTAGGTCATGGGGGCTACATCGTGCTCGTTTCCCTGGGGAGATCGCGAGAGAAGCGCAGGACGCAATCTAGGGAAATGGAAGATGAGGACTCACCGAGTTTAGGGACACGGTTTGTACGGGGGGAATGGGAGGTTGGACACTGTGGTGCCACTGCCTTCCTGACGCTCCCAAGGGTTAAGTGAAGTAAAAAATGTGGCATGGAAAGACAACCAGCGGGCAACAGTCGATGTGCAATTCCTTCATACCTGCATTTAGCCCGATCAGTCGTTAAGATATAGAGTTACCCCCTTAAACACGGCGTGAGAAACCGTTTCTTTTTAAATTATTATTATTTTGTAAATGTGCGCCATAATACTTGATTAAAATAACCATCTCCATAAATGACTTTGCACGGGTTTGTGTTTCTAACTTTTGCTGTACCAGTTACTCTGTTGGCACGAGCCGCAGTAGGCAAGACTGTGCTACATATGCTTCCACCCCAAGAGGAACCACATGCAATTTCCTATATCCTGCTGCCAATTTCAATAGACGTTTGTTAAACCTTTAACCATGGCTATTTTAAGACCTGGCTCTTAACTGCCACAGTCCTTGCTATTTGCAAGCTTTCAGCGTAATACCAGTTGACACGTAATGTAGTATACCAATACTTTGCTTTGGCACTAAGCTGTCAGCCTTGTCTTCATTGTGCAATTAGAGTAAGCTAATGTAGCATTGATTTCAATATTTAACACTTTAGTCCAATAACTTCCTTCACTTTGAGATCTGTTTTGGTATTGGTTGCATACACTGTATTTTCATTAGAACTATATCTGCAGTGTTTATCTATAGCAAACATTTCATAAGTGGTAACTGTGCAGTAGACGCCAAAATACATTTGATGCCAACTTTTCATACTGCTGCATTTTATTACACAGCCAAACCTTTGCCCCTAAATCCTGCGCATGACAGAATGTCAGATCTACAACACGAGGGCATAACTTGAAGATACAAATAACTGAAGAGAAATCAGAGATGGATGGATTTGGATCCGCCTCGGATCGTCTGGATCCTTTGATCCATGGATCGCTCTCCAAAAGAGCAATCCGCAATTTCAGATGAAAAAAATAAAAATATATAAAATAAAATTCGCAGTCAAAGAACAATCCTTTCTCGGATGAATTTTTGACAATCCGCAGTAGAACTAGATCCTCCTTTTTATTTCTAAAATTGTACCGAAATACCGAGTGGACAGGCGAAGTGACGGACTTCAGCCATCCTCCAGTCTTTATTTCGCTTAGTTCAGAGTGAATGGAAGCTTGCAAGTGTTTATTTTTTTTTTTTAATTTGGATTACCGGAAAAGATTTGTGTCCATCTCTGAACACTAAGAGCAGGCACACACCATGGTTAAGAATAAAGCTCCGGAGGTATAATAATGCCAAAAGATCACAGGATTGATTTTTGTGGCATATGGCCAATTCTTCCTTTTCTCTCCTGTTCTTAAGATTACTCTGCAATATAGTTTTCTAACTATTGCAGGCTTTTCTAACTATTGCAGGCTTTTCTAAGTAGGTAGAGTTGAAAACTGAACACAACCACACATTAAGGAGAAACAAATGATCATGAGGTGACCCCAATAGAAAATTGCATTTATTTAAAGTTGCTCGGACAGATAAGAGTAAAAATATGCACCACCTGTGTGTTTCGCGCTTACATGCGCTTTATCAAGTATACAAGCTCCATTTTTTAATAAGGCATTTTGGATTGCAAACTATGAATATTGTTATTTGTACCTATGAGCATTGCCTGAGCACTATTCAATCCTTGGACTTTTCCAAGTAGGGTTGTATAGTGTCTGTATATTGTACAGGCATACCCCACATTAACGTATACAATGGGACCGGAGCATGTATGTAAAGCGAAAATGTACTTAAAGTGAAGCACTACCTTTTTCCCACTTATCAATGCATGTACTGTACTGCAATCGTCATATACGTGCATAACTGATGTAAATAACGCATGTGTAACAGGCTCTATAGTCTCCCCGCTTGCGCACAGCTTCGGTACAGGTAGGGAGCCGGTATTGCTGCTCAGGACGTGCTGACAGGCGCATGCGTGAGCTGCTGTTTACCTATTGGGCGATTATGTCCTTACTCGCGAATGTACTTAGTGAGTATCCTTAAACCAGGGTATGCCTGTAACTACTTGTTTTTTTTGTTAGAGGGTGTTCGATGTTAATATTTCAAACTAGCAAATTTCTTACGGTTCATTAAATGGACATATTGCTTTCTCGATTAGTGTATTTTATATTGGGAGATCTGTTGCGAGTGTGGATGTTATGTGCCAAATTAGGTGTTTGGTTAGATTTTGTTTTTGAGCAACAACATATGTAAAAATGTGTCCCAAAAAGTTAGTTGTGTTTTTTTTTCTTTTCTGTTATACATTGACATTCAAGATTCAAAAATACACAATTTTTTTAAATTTTTATAAATCTCTTGTTTATTTCATATAGTATAATTTTCAGCTTTACATGTCAATGTAGAACTAGAAATAGAACAAGTTAAAAAAAAAAAACGCAAAGTACAAAAAATAAATACATATAAAAAACTGTATGGGGATTATACTTTTTATGTGATTTGGGATGTATAACTGTACCACTTTGTACTTTGTCACTAAATCACAAATATCTGTACCTGGCAGCCCCCTAGATTATATGAAATTTATGAACATTTGTTGTTTTTTGTTGTTCTTTAGGTTACTTGGTTTATTTCTGACCGTAAACTGAGCGACTGAATTTCAGGAACAGATTCTGGCTCTTGGGCTGTGGACTGGGGAAAAGAAACAAGGAAGGGCCGTGTCAGCGGGTGAGTGAGAAACCTATTTATTTGACGTATGGGAGGTAATTTCCTCAATTTGGAGAGGTTACTTAGTCTGCTGGTCATATTCACTTTGTGTATTTCATGAGACGTTCTATATCAGACACACAATGTTGTCAGGAATAAAAGCTCTTCCAAACTGTGTGTATGAACGGTGATGTAACACCTGTGTTTGCAGTTGCTCATAGGTATATGTGGAAGACCTGTCCCTCAAGACAAGTTGGGCCAATAGTGACTGACAGAGTAGGCCTCCTCTGGTCATCAGTGTGGTTAACCAAGCGGTTCCACTTGGTAAATAGAAGTTGTTTTTTTTTTTTTTTTAAGATACACATGCTAAGAAGACATCTGACAATTTGGACCCTAATAAATATAGGCCTGAACATAGTTTGTGGGACACTTTTTTTGTAATTGGTAATGTGTAAATATTAAAACGCCATCCCGACTCTTGCGTTCTGCTCAAGGATGTCTTCTCTTTACCTCCTTTTTGTATCTAAAGCCTTCTCCCGCCTTAAACATTTCTCACTTACTGCCCCGCACCTCTGGAATGCCCTTCCCCTCAATACCAGACTAGCACCCTCTCTATCCACCTTTAAGACCAACCTTAAAAAACACCTGGTTAACGAAACATATGAGTAGCTCCGTGGCTAATACTATAGACCTGATACATAAAGCTTGGCCCCCTGCAGAAGCGCTTACCAGAATGCCCTCCTCCTGTCTCTGTACGTTCTTCCTACCTACCAATTAGAATGTAAGCTCTTCGGAGCAGGGACTCCTTTTTCCCCATATGTTACTTTTATGTCTAAAGCACTTCTCTCTCACCTTTAAGTGTTATTTATATTATCTGTTATTTATATGATTGTCACGTATATTACTGCTGTGAAGCCCTATGTACATTAATGGCGCTATATAAATAAAGACATACATACAATAGTTGTGTAGACATATTATTATTTACATTATAAATGCTTGGAAGGGTTTCTATGATATTTATCTAATTTCTTTTGTGACGAGGCTCTTTGTGGGTTGTAGAATCGCCACATTTTTATTGATGTTTTTGTGGCTTGTATTTATTATTAGTTATTCCATTTTTAGTCAAAAGAATAAAGCTTTAAAATAAGTCACTGATTAAGCATGAATGACATTTAATTTTTAACTGGGCATAATTCGATTTTTGTAACTTTTATTTTTGTGTGTTGGGGAAGCCAGCTGCGTTTAATACATTGTTTAAAACGTCTTGCCCACTACATGGGACTACCCTATTAGATGTTCAGTGGTGTATGGAGAATGACTTCACACTAAAATGTCCAATACTTTTGCTTACTCTTGGCCTTATTACCTCTCCTATCCTCCAACTTATTCCCAGCAATCTGTTTTTGTGAGCGGCAGGTTAGGTCGGTTCTATACTGCATGCGGCCGTGCGTGCCTATGCGAAGGCACGTGCACGTTGCAGTGTGTGTGTGTGTGTGTGTGTTTGTGTTTGTGTGTGTTTGTGTGTGTTTGTGTGTGTTTGTGTGTGTTTGTGTGTGTTTGTGTGTGTGTGTGTGTGTGTGTGTGTGTTAAAAAAAATAAAAAAATTGGTAAAAATAAATTTTTTATAAAATTTGTGTACATACATACACACTGTGACAAACGCCCCTCTTTTGTAGTGCTGACGTCTGTCTGGGTTCTTCCCGGCACAGTCTTCTAGGGTTAATTATACAACAAACAGGATCATGCAAAGTATTATATTGCTTAAGTCAGGCTTCTGCCTGCTTTATTTTCATCCAAGTAAGGTACTGCAGCTTTAACATGTGTAGTTTAGAGGCACTCAGACATTTTCATTCAGCAGTTCACTTATATCAGTGTCATAGCATTTCACACAGTGTCACTTTTAAGAAATAAAAACCAAATCATATAAAGAAATCCTATCCCTTTCAGGGAACTAACTACACATCAGAATCAGCCTCTAACTGCGAACTAACTGGGCCAACTAACCTGGTTCCCCAGCTTAAAACAGTGCCCTCTCATTTAGGGTCACTAGATACAGCACAGTCTTTTAGCAACAGCAATAAACATTTGTTTTGTTTTGTCTTATCTGTTCGTGGTGGGAACACGGTCCCAAGTGTCCAGGCAAATCCTCTGGTACTATGATACTTGGAGGGACCGTCCACCCCAAACTGGATTCCGGGGAGCAGCGATACCCCCAGCCTCCAGGCTCTAAGGAGAGAGAGTGACATGCAAAACCTCTCTGCTCTAAATACCTGTGCATGTGATTAGAAGAGCAGGAGAAGAGCAGGTGAGGGAGAACTAGAGCCATTGTAATCTGTGGTCTGGATTTTCCATCCAGCTGCCTGAGTTAATGGGAAGCTGTGGAACGGATCATTTTTAATTATTCCTGCACTTTCTGACCTAAAATGGGGCAGAAAGCTGCGTAACATCTTTGGACTATGTCACAACACATACATATACACATGCATACATACACACATACATACACATGCATACATATATAGACACACACACACACACACACACACATTCAGCGCCGGTAGCGGCGCAAAATGATGATTTTCCCCGTCTTTGCCTCTGTCTGTCGGCTCCCTGCTCCCTGCCGTGCGCGCACGCGCGGCGCCATTATAGAAAGGCTGACTAATGTCGGCCAACTAAAATTCCGTGTGCGCACCCGGCACTATAGAACGTGCCTTGGAAACGATGCATGAAATTGATCTCCACACCTTTTTTAGAACTAGTTTCAGGCAACACACTGCATCTATGAAAGCAACATTGTCTCCCACTAAAAAACAGACAGTGAATCCCTGCGCTTCTTCCTTTGAGATAGCAATAAATGGGGAATATATATATATATATACAGTATTTATGGTGTAAAAATATATATGATAAAGGAGACTTTTGGTTTACATCCTTTGATCAAATAATGGCAAGCCTGCTAACAACGTCAAGGTTAGTCTCTATAGCCGGTCCCTACGCTAAATGCATACTAGTGTTATGTGAAATAAACCCAGAGGGAGTTAATATATCCAAGCATATGCTTACACAGTATAACATAGTGCAGCTAAACACTGGTATATACCAGTGAAGATACTCGCATGTCTGCGAGTAAAGTGAATAGTGAAATACAGGGACCTTGCTGGTAGATTATATACCTAGAAGAAAGAGGGGTTGGCCTCCCACAAGCTGCCCAATAAGCAGTTGCAGGTGATTGGCTAAATATATTGATTACACCCTAATAGTGGTGCCCTCTAGGAGCGTGCTGCTAAGGATTAAAATCGGCCTAACAGAAAATGTACATTTTACAGTGTCTCCCACTAGCTGTTTTTTATTGGCTTTGAGCTGCCTCTCTCTACTGAAAGTAAACTGGCTTATTAAGCAGTGAGTTATAAAGGGTAATGGGGTTTGTGAAGTGGGAGTCCTGCAGATGCAAACTAAAAGGTTTGCTCACTTGCATTTTATAGAGAACAGCAAAAGGATACAAAATGCAATAATAGAACTTCGATGTATTTGAATAGAGGGGGAGAAATCAGCCTATATATTTTTGTCTGGTTATTAGAATTTAAGTGCGACTGTGTGGAGTCCTCTAGCACAGTGGCGCGCAAAGTGGCGCGCACGCCCCCGCCAGGGGCCTCTGCAACCTTTACTTACCGGGATTCAGCCGGCTTCCGCTCACATCGCCATGACAACGTGGCATCATTTGATGCTGCGGGATCACGTGACCCTCGGCGTCATTTAAGGCCGAGTTACTCGGGTGGGGGGATCGCAAGCGCAAGGGGGGAGGGGGCGCAGCCAAAAAAATTTGCGCACCCCTGCTCTAGCAGTTGATCGTTTGAAACCGTATATATCTCCACTTAACATAGTTTAAACTTTCTGGCCACGCTTCTTTGTTTTTTTTAATTTACCTACAGTCCTATGATGAGTTGTACAGTTACATAGTTACATATTGTTACCGTCTTGCACCTGTGTATCGGGAGGATCGGTAAAAAGCAGTGCTCACGTCCCCTGGACTGTACATGTTGGATATTTGTGACAAAGGAAGTGGAGATGTCTTACATTTTCAAACACACCATTTCTTTTTAAGATGAACAGAAGAAAGAAACCCAGAAGTGACTTTTCCATGTAGTTTAATGAAAAACTCCTTCGCACTGCTTCCCAAGACCTTCAAAGAGATGGCATGAAATTGCCAGAAGTTGAATGTCCTGTTAGATATGACCCAGTCCCAAGCCCAAGGTTTAAATCTGTGAGAAGCACAGAAACAGCCTTTTAAATTACAATCGGGTCATAGCTGCCAGGAAATTGCTGTTCTCCTTTTAACTGCTCTGGAAATACTGTATATAAATAACCGCACACGCATACGGCGGCCTTCGAGTTTCTGGCAAGTGTTTTAGGAGCGTTGTAAATAGTGTTTGAGGCGTTCCGGAGCTATGGCTAAAATTGGACACGTGTTCCTTGTAAGCGGACCTTTTGTGCAGCGTGTTTTAATGTGAACGGCAGGCTATGCTTTCAAGAAAACTCAACTACTGTTAGAGATGTTCAAATCTTTTGATACCGTTCAGGAATTGTGGGCAAAACTGGCGGTTTTTGTTTTCTCTCCAAAGAAAAATAAAATTAAAAAAAGATGTATATCTATACGGTCGTTTACTAAATGTAGCTAAAACGTGAAAATGTTGCAAAGCAACTTTGAAGCCTCTCAAACTTCTAGTTAAGTTCAGCTGTTCTAATCCAACCCGTTGCCTCCTGTTTTTGATTTTTAAAACAAATGCAATAACCCCTTCACTACCATGCAGTTACAATATTCCTGTACTTCCCGCTTGGCTAGGTTTAGCAAAGACAGATATGCCCGTCACCGCGGGGGAAGGACTTGGAGAGGGCGGACGTGAGCCTAGTTTTTCAAATGAAAAGAATGCAACAATTAAACAAAAAAACTATTGATTCGTATTCACTGTAGTTAAGTAGTGAGCCTGACTTAATTAGTATTTAAACAGTTCCACTGTTAATTGAGTATTTGTGTATGGTTGCTCTTTATAAACATTGCAGAATGTGATGACCTTTTTTCTAATGGTCCAACATGTGTTTCTCATAGATGAAATGAGAACGTGACACCTCACAAGTCTCTTCTTCAGATATCCCTGATGGTTGTATAATGTATCCCAGTTTCTACCTTGGATATTTCCGCCTCAGGTTCGCACCCTATCCATACCGCTCAAAAAAGAGGTCACGTAACTACTGGAGGGTGTCAACACCCCCTATGTGTTCCCCCCGGACCTGTGCTCAGCAGCAGTGAGAGAACCACTGATATTATTGTAATGTTTTATTTGTATAGCGCCAACATTTTCTGCAGTACCTGGTTGCAGGGCTGGATGGGACTTTTGTGGGGCTAGGTGCAGGGGATTTTGCGGGGCCTCTTACCTTGTCCGGCGAGGGATCGTCTCGTCAAGCGACACAGCACCATGTGGCGTTGTGGCGACATGACTGTGTGACGCTGCAAGAGGCGAGGGGAAAGGTAAGAGAAAGTTACAGAGGCCCCATGCTCTTTCCCGGCAATCGGTTTCATTGTAACCGTGGGGCTTGGTGCAGAGGTATAGATAGCACTGCTATCAAGCTGGCCCTGGTACTAGTTGTATGCCAGAGTTCCTATACCCCACATGTATACATGTACTAGTCTCAGGCGTTTTGGCCAAAACTGTAAAATCAAACGCCTTATGTGCTGTGTGAGAAGGTTTTGCCTTTACTGCACGTCGGGTATATACGTTTCAAGGGAAAACTTGTTTCTTAAGGAGCAGCATCATTTTGATTTCTATTGTACATAAAGTAACCCTTCAGCAATATTTATAACCATGATATTTAATAGAATATGAACTTTGCGCCCTGTTTCCTATAATAAGGTTGCAGAGGTGACACAGGGATTTGAGCGGAGTCCCCATGCTCCGCAGGCAGTGACCAGAGATGGCGCGGATGTCTTCCAAAAGTGCACCATTCTTATGCAATCTTTTTCTTAAATGTAACTTTTTTTTGGGGGGGGGGGACACATTTTTCTGAAAGGTAAAATTGCACAAACTTTTGCCAATTCTGCAAGACCCTTTTTGCTACCTTTCAAAATTTTTGTTCAATTTTCATCCAAAAGTGTGTCAATTTTGACTTGGTTAGCGCACATCAACAAACATGTCACACATCTCTATCATCACACATCTCTATCATCACACATCTCTATCATCACACATCTCTATCAGCACACATCTCTATCATCACACATCTCTATCATCACACATCTCTATCATCACACATCTCTATCATCACACATCTCTATCATCACACATCTCTATCATCACACATCTCTATCATCACACATCTCTATCATCACACATCTCTACCATCACACATCTCTACCATCACACATCTCTATCATCACACATCTCTAGCATCACACATCTCTAGCATCACACATCTCTCATCACACATCTCTATCATCACACATCTCTATCATCACACATCTCTACCATCACACATCTCTATCATCACACATCTCTATCATCACACATCTCTAGCAACACACATCTCTATCATCACACATCTCTATCATCACACATCTCTATCATCACACATCTCTACCATCACACATCTCTACCATCACACATCTCTACCATCACACATCTCTACCATCACACATCTCTATCAGCACACATCTCTATCATCACACATCTCTATCATCACACATCTCTACCATCACACATCTCTACCATCACACATCTCTACCATCACACATCTCTACCATCACACATCTCTACCATCACACATCTCTATCATCACACATCTCTACCATCACACATCTCTACCATCACACATCTCTATCATCACACTTCTCTATCATCACACATCTCTAGCATCACACATCTCTAGCATCACACATCTCTAGCATCACACATCTCTAGCATTGACCTTGCTAACAGACCAACCCCACTCCTTTACAACAGCGGCATCGCTGTATGGCTCCTACTGAATATAGGATCAAGCTCTTTCTAAGTGCTGGAAAACGATCTCCATTTTATTTGCATGGGACGTGGCTCTTCTCCAGTGGTTTGACACACTATTGAATCGTGGTCCCTCTCCTCCTTGCTGTAGAGCGCCGTGCAAGCATTTCGTAACGCTGCAAATTATTTGAACGTGATAATTGGGCCCTAAATCTGGCTGACTATAGGAGGTGGGCCACGTACCATTAATTTGTGCTACGGCTCTTAACTGACAATCTGCGTGACTGATGTTTAAGCTAAAACATTAGCGCTCTGTCAACATGAAGGCAGGAATGTTCTTTTAAATCGCCACGATGTGGCTTTATAGAAGTTCATAGTTGGTCTTGCTCACATGTTGCTACAGTTTCACTTGCTTCAGCCAGAAACCTTTTTCTTTTTGTGTAGTTTGCATTCACTTATCCCTTTTCATGCTGATCACATGCCTTGATGTGAATGTATTCAGCAAGCTTTTGTCTAGAGACATAATGAATAATCTTTTGAGCGTTGCGTAGGCCACTCCTGTTTTTTTTTTTTTTAAAGAGCTGCTGCATAACTAAGCCCTGCTGACTGTGAACTTGTCATCTGCGGAGCGTTTTCTTTAAAAGGTTACAGAATTGATATATTTTAATTTTTTTCATTTGTTGAATTTCCGAACCCCCGATAGTGGGGTGGTGAAGTGGAACATTTTTGCGATGTAATGAAAGCTAAAAGGTTACGGAGTTGGGTAACAAATCGGCAGCAAAGTTATTGAACTTTAACCGGATATCCTGGGGCCATCCTCCATATTAAATGTATTATTTAATGGGAATTAAATATGTGCATTGCAGAATGAATATGTATGTTTGTGTGTCTAGATGCACTTTTTAGTTTTTTTTTTCCAGCTCCTAGAGCCTAAAATGTGCTTCGATTAGCAAAACATTGCTTTGTCTTTTTTTTTTTTAGTTCTCATTATGTATTCAGACCTGAGTCTAGACGTTGTTGTTACTATAATACAATCTTTTCGTTGCAAATTATAATAAATGGCATTAGCACCATTAAAAGACGACTTTGAAAGGTGACCATTAACCATTTTCTTTGAACCGTAGATGTGTGAAATGTTACAGCGACGTGTGCACGCATACGCATGTGCCCGCGACCAAAGCAAAAGAGGTATAATTTTGGGACAAAACAAACTACACCAGTTGTATCCAAGAAAAAAAATTCCAGAATTGCAACACAATTGCTTGGCTACATCCCATGTTCATTTTCACAGGGATGTCATTTTTTTTCCCTCCCCTTTTTCAAACTCTGAATTCTGTTTTGGCCAAGATCACAAAATAAATAATCTCAGAAGTAACGCCTGCGTTTGTGTACGTGTGGTGATAACTGTTATTAAACCTACCAGAAAATTGTACACAGGTGTAGATGATTTTCATAGTTATGGGGTTTTGAAAGCTGGTGGAGAAAATGAATGTATAGTTGTCATTTTGGTTCAATAAAATCCCAATGAGCTCTGCAGGTCCATAATAATAATAATATTATAGGTACAATGTAGAGATTCTCAGCAGCTGAGCAAACTCGCCATAACCTCCCAAACTCGCACAACAGGGGAAATAAAGCCAGGCACCTAACTGATCATCTAGTCTCAAACACTTCTGTATGACAAAGCAGAATAATGTGTGTGTGTGTGTGTGTGTGTGTGTGTGTGTGTGTTTTGCATCACTCTGTATGCCGAAACTTTGAGCACTGAGAGGGTCGAGGAACAGACATGACATGAAAAATAAAATTCCTTGATTAATCAATAAAGAAAAAACACTTTGACACTGTATTTTCTACTTTGTGTCTGCAAAGTGCAGAGCCTGAAGCTGCGTGCGAGTTCCTCACCAGCAGGGGTATCCTTCTTGAGCCGGTCCCAGTCCCGCCTCGCACGGCTCACAACGCGCTGTGACGTGTCAGCCGCCAGGGGATGCAAGAAAATTGTGATCCTGAGCGGTGACGCGTCACGTGGTGCGCTGATGAGCCTATCAGCGGCGGAGCGGGAGCTGTCAGAGTGCTTCCTCCACAAGGTAGTGTGTGTGTGTGTGTGTGTGTGTGTGTGTGCGTGCGTGCGTGCGTGCGTGTGCGTGCGTGCGTGTGCGAGGAGGGCATTTGTGGGGAAAAGGGGAGGGAGCGGGAGCTGCTTACCTTCCAGCAGCCCGCAGCAGCTCCCTCCTGCAGCCCAGGAGACCGAGCTCGTGGAGGGGCGGAGTAGCGGGTCCCTCCACTCAAACCATGCCCCCCTCCGCTCAAACCACAGCTCCCGCTCCCTACAGACCGCAGATAGCGGTCTGTGCCTCTCAGCGCGCTGCCTGCATGCAGTGCGGGCACGCTGACTGAGGGAGCGAGGCCGTAGCCTGAGAAGAAAGTGCCGGCTGACATTATGTATGCAGCTATCACGGTCGTCTCGGCTAATGTCTCTCCTGCGTCTTCAGGCGAGACACATCTCTCAAAAGATCTTCCTTGAACATTCCTTGTGTGATTCAGACAAACGGGCTTAATGATGGTCTTAATTGCTGTGGCTTAATTGCTGCAGTTCTATGGAAATGTGCTGGAACTGCTGTAGGATAAAGAAAAAGTGACCGTGATCTTATTTCTTCCCATTTATGGTGACCATGTTCTCTTGTTTCCTTCCACAAATTCAACTGCAATGGTGAATACTCTCAAATGCAATGATTAGCATGTTAGCAGCTGTAATAATGGCCTTTTACAGTTATAGGGTTTGTCTGGTACATGTTAAATTTTAAGATGCATTTGTTTGCAGGGAACCATTAAAAATGTGATGGCAGTCAGTAATACATTACAAATGTCTTTTGTTTGGCTTTTTTGTATTAAAAAACAAAAAAACCACACACCGCGTATAGTTCTATAGATAAGCTATTCTTCCACTGCCAGAGAAGGGACTATTCGAAGCCTGTTGATGATGCTGGTTATAAATGTGTATTCTGTGCCTGTTGGATGGTGGTTTGTTGCTAAATCATTGTTGAGAAAGGGGGAAAAAAATAAGACGCTGTTGTTTCTGTGTTTAAACTTGAGTCTACAGCGCCTCGGTTCACTTCATTGGGTTGCTTAGCGTTTCAGGAAGGTGTCCAGTGCCTAGCAAAGCGTATCTGATGATCAAGATCATGGCCTTGGGGCAGCAGGAATTCCGAGTTGTTTGTCTTGTATGGGAAGTCTCCAAATTAACCTCTTGAGGGCTGGAGAGGGCAGAACATGGTCATTTAGTCCAATCAGACCTTTAGTGCCCCGATCACTTAACACACAAAGGTTACAGGGAAGTATTTATTAATATGTTACTCGGTCAGCTGTTAACTGCTGATCTGCATTCATCTTGCCAGGGTTTAGCTGCTCATTAACCAAGCCATGCAGTATAGTATGCCTATTATAAGAGTGGTGACTAACAATAACCTTTTTTGAGAGTCTATCCAACTCACAATTTAAATGACATTTGCCGGTCTCTTAGGATTCTTGGCATTGCAATTCCTTCCAAGAGTACAACAATATCTACTTCACAATGCGACACTGCGCCTGTTAAGGGTTTGCATATCATTTAAGATGATGTTCTATATGTGATGCTACGGGAAGAATAGAAAAAAAAACCCATAAAAGCCAAAGAGCAGGAGACCAGGGTTGGAGCATCGAAAATCTAAGGTGACTTGTGAATTGGGGATTATGGATGGGGCTGAATCATGCAAACAGGCCAGTAATGCAACGTATGGCCAAAGGCATTGCTTTTGCAGGCTTGTTTGGGAGGCTGCAAGGTACAGTAGCGGCTCAATAAATACATAATTTGTATAGCATGTGAATGTGTTCTTCTGTGCTGGATACCCGGATAAGGGAAACTTGCAGGTTTCCTAGTGACGCTGGCTGTGTGCAGGTTGTGGATCTCGGTGACCGTTTGTAGACTTGCAGTAAATGACACTTAGCGTTTGCATTGTTTTTAATACTTGGTGGAATATGTTGGTCATTTGTTCTAGCGGAAATCATTGAATTTCACCTTCGTTTAAGGCAGCGGTGCGCAAAGTGGGGGGCGCGACCCAGGGGGGGCGGGAGATTGTGCTGGGGGGGCGCGGGCTGTTGCAGAGGCCCCGCGCTCTTCCCCCAGGCATTTAAATTAAATGCCGGGGGATCGCGTGAGGCCCCTGCAACTGTTTACTTACTGGGATTCAGCCGTCTGTGTTGCGTCGCCATGGCAACGCGGCGTCAATAGACGCCGCGGCACCATGTGACCTGACGTCACACGCCGACGCAGCGTCATCTGACGCGGCTGAAGGAAGGCAGGGGGGCGCGAGAGCCGAGGGCAGAGAGACAGGGGGGCGCAGCACAAAAAGTTTGCGCTCCCCTGGTTTAAGGGACCAGTCGACATTATGTTTTACAAGAAACAAATCATTCTATTAAAAAATAAAAAAATAAAAACCTGTTTTCCCAAATTATGAAGTTGTGACACCCCGTCCTTCTGAAACTATTTTTTGGCCTCGTGCAAATTTGTATTTGTTTAAATAACAGAACTTTGCCAAACTTTCTTGGTGACGTGTTCAATGGCTTCTCGTGAAAAAGAGAAGCCAAACGAAGAGAATAAAACAACGTTGTCATCTTTTGAAATGAAATAGTTAAAAATAGTGAATAATGAAACAAGCTTAATACTATAGCTGAAACTAAACGGAAACTAAAGCCGTCTCACATTTTAATCCGATCTGTAACCGTTGCATACGCCTATAATATATATTATCTCTTAACTGTGCGTGCAATGTCTTGTATATAATGTATACCCTGTTCACTTATGTAACCATGTATTGTTTGTCTTAACTCTGTTCCCAGGACATACTTGAATACGAGAGGTAACTCTCAATGTATTACTTCCTGGTAAAACATTTTTATAAATCAATATACATTTGAGGGGTTTCTTGATTTTAAATAAAATGGCTGCTATCCGTAGTAGCGAAATCAGTGGAGAATAATCCAGGGCGCACACGCCTCAGATTGTCACTGATTCAACCTCAATTGTTTTTTTTTGTTTTTTTTTTAAATAAAAAATTGACATGCTGATTTGGCAATTTTTAACCTTTTATGGTCCGAGCCGGGTTGCTCTTCTGATTATGCCTTCAAATATACAGTAGTAAACAAAGAATCCGCAATGCACATCCAATATGACAAATTATTTAGTTAATTACTATGTTTTTTTCTGTGTATTTTGTTCTCATAATCTCGTATGGGTCATTTGGCTCAATCTTTTGGCCAAAACCTTTCAAGCCTTGTCCAGGTAGATGGAACCGAACAGCATTTTGCATGACACTGCAGAGAAAAAGCAGGCAATAAAACCATAATATTGTCCGTAGCAAGGGGTGCGTGACAGGTATGCTGCCCCTCCTCCATAGCTTAAGCTCACCCATCCCACTTCTATTTAATCAGCAGGTCCTGGTACACACATGAATGAGTGTATTGCGAGATTTCTTCCCCCCAGGGGAAAGATGACATTTGCTGCAGCAATAAGCGTGGGAGATTAGATATAGATATACATTTTTTTTCCTTGTACGTTATTTATTTTTTATTATTTATTAGGGCACTTCTGGTTTTTAACTGCACTGTAGCTCATACATAGCACACACAGTGCTTCTTTAACTTTAACCCCTTAGGCACCGCATACATGTAACCCATCCCATGTTGTTGGAAACAGTATTGTTTTGTTTCCTCTCTTCTCTCTGCAGTGGAAGAAATACAAAAGACACAGTACAACAGAAGTAGTGTAGGATGCTGTAGGGTGCTGATAGTGTAGAAGCTGATAGGGTCGATCTACTTTGACGGGGTTGCAGGCTTGAAATGTTTTGGCCGAAGGATTGAACTAAATGACCCATACTTATGAGAACAAAATGGGGGCGGGGGGGGGGGGGAAACCAGACAAAACATATTGTAATTGACTAAATATGTCATATTGGATGGGTATTGGGGCTTCTGTTTTCTTCTGGTTATGACCCTGGTTCATATTCTGCAGTGAAAAGAAAATATAAACAAGCCGCTAACATTTTTCAGAGCTTTGCCATGCATGACATGTTTATTTTGTACATTCATCGCCCTCCTGACCTCTAACCGTCCCCGTTATAATAGTGGGTCTCCCTGCAGTCCGGGCTCTCTGCTGCTGTTTGGAGGCGGCGAGGATTATATTGAAGGGTATGCTGGTGTTGTTAGGAGTGCTAAGGACTGCTCGAAATCCTTGAATACTTGTGTTGTTGTTCCTCGCATCTCCGTTTCCAAGTGAGTGCTGGGAAAACGCGATGTTTCTTTAGTTGCTTCTGAGCCTTTTCTTTTTCCGCACTGCTTTCTGCCTCTGCTTTGTTCACTGTATAGTAAGTGCTGTTAATAGTGATCTTATTTTGTACGGGGAAAAAAAGGGTCTGGAACTGTAAAGAGAAAAACATTTATATTGAAACTGCAACAAAGAATCCAACTTTAAGTAAGAACATGTGTCAAAAAAGCACTCCCCTCCCCCCCCCTCCAGCTACGCCCCACTCCTAATGACTTTATGGAATTTCTTGTTGATTTATAGACAGAGTTTCTGTTTGTTCACCAATTCAATTTCACACCAAAATAATCATACTTACATTAAAATGGATCACATTTACGGTGTAATGATTATCCCTGTACAATTTGATCTTCCGATATCATAATTTTCTCAACAAATAAAATAACTTAAAGCAGAGGGCCCACTCACAGTTTTGTGTGTGTGTGTGTGTCCCCTGTGTAGTTGGTATGCTAACAAATAATTGGTTGAAAATAGCCCTGGTTAATAGATCCGCATTGTTCAACCTACATGTGTATTCTGCTCGGCTTCCTTCCCTATTGCAGCGGAGCAGTTAAACATTCTATGAATTAAGAGCTTCACTCTGGATACCTTCTGTAAATGTGATCTTTAACCCATTATTTGACACCTGCAGAATTAGATCCTTTAAAGTAATCCAGCATATCTGTCCCCCTAGCTGGACATTACGGTGTGCTCTGAGATATCTCTGTATTAACATGCAATAATGTGAGGGGGATAGGCCCCCGGACACACACACACACACACACACACACACACACACACACACACACACACACACACACACACACACACACACACACACACACACACACACACACACACACACACACACACACACACTTTTGGACAGTATTCCCTTTAATATGTTCTGATATTATTCAGTACATCAGTGCTTCAGTAACCTTTGTGGAGTCTCTTACTGTTTTAGTGCCACAATGATGCAGACCACTGTGGCACTCGAGGAGTTATATCCCTGTGGAAAAATAGTAGCGCTATAGTCTTTGTGTGCTTCTGTTTCCAGGGCCAGGTAGCTAGGAAGTTTGAAACCATGCCAAAGTTTAATGTTTATAAATTGGCCGAAGCGATGAGATTTAAACTGCAACATTAGTCTTGTGAAGTGTAATGAGATAATATGTCGGTAGAACAGATCATGTCTGCTTGACAGATGGTTCATGTCTGTACGCAGCATAATGGGATTGGAAAATATATTTTTGGAGCGAGAGCTCTAAATGGCAGGGGAGAGTGAGCTGGTGCCGCAGGTACCGTTACTTTTTGGAAAATGAATGCGTATAATCCTTAATTGGTCACATTACGCTTACCAGCAGATTAACACCTTAACGGGTCGAGGGGCCGCATCGTGTACATCAGGGGCCATCAACAGGTCAGGATTTCAGGATATCCCTGCTTCAGCACAGGTGGGTCGCCCCCTGTGTAGATCTTTAGTGGGAAGACCTTTATGATCCAATTTTTGTTTGCATTGGGCGCTCACTCGCACACTGATATCCATATATGCTTCGATTATTTGCTTTTATTTGAGTTTGTGAATAATTGCATAGTGTTTATGTGTGTGTGTGTGTGTATCTCTCTATATCTATATATATCTATATCGACCACTGATGGGGGTGGGGGGGTGGGAGGGAGAAGAGAAGAGCTACAACTTGCGTTGTCCAACTTTAAGAACAGCTCAGGTCAACACTTCAGTCCTGGACCCCGAGGTGTGTGTGTGTGTGTGTGTGTGTGTGTGCACAAATGTGTATAATATGTATATCTGTATGTGTAAAAACACATTCCCAGGGTGTAAATGAGGGTGCAAAACTGGTGTTTTGTTTTATAAATAGAATTAATAAGCTGTGTTGTGGTTTCTCACATTTTCTATGTGCTGTTTTGAGCTTCTTTGCCATTTGAAAGCAACAGCACTTCAAACATTTCCTGGCCACAATCATTTAATTTTTCGTTTTTAGAAAAATATTGGTATATGGAATATTTTTTTCAAATGCCCTTTCTGTGCCGGGTCTTGGTTGGTAACAGTGGTAAATACGGTGACCCTGGATTTCCTACAGATTCAGGATTGTGTGAACCTGTAAAGATTTACACACACGCACGGACACACGCACACACACACACGCGCACACACGCGCACACACGCACACACTCTTTTAAAACCACTGTTAAAATGGTATCACAGATGTTTCTCCTGGAAACCGGCTATCCCCACATAAATGCACATTTTTGCCAGACTCCACTTGTATGCTTTCATGTAGTTCTGAGATTTCTAGTTTTGGGTTGTATTTTTCTTTCAGAACACAGATTGCGATTATAATATTGAATATTTTATTCGATTTGAATGCCTGCCCTAAAGATTTTCTGAGTGACTGCTACTTAAAACTACAAGTTTGTTTGAAGTGACGGCAGCAAATAAAAATACCATTTTATTCACGTCTCAGATCAGTCCATGAACCTGGCTTTCCCCATAATCACACCGCATACACTGCAGCAAGGGATTCTGGGCAATGACTGCAAATGAGCACTGGTGTCACTTTTTGCTTCTTGTCCATATTAACAGTGACGACCGCAGAGGAATTCCAGTTAGTACACTGATTTTTAAACTTTGATGCTCAATCCAGGAAACAAATAATGATGGGGTTTAGGGGCTTAAGCTGCATTGCAATAGATCGCGTTTTTTTAAAATAAAATGAAGATTAGGAATTGACGATACAAAAAAAATTGTAGGTAGAGATCACTCTTGTTAACTCCAGGCGTCTGCCTTGAGTGCTCCATAAAAAAAATTGTATCCTAAGTGATGGTGCTGGGAGAAATACCTCCCAAAATAGACACAATCAGTGGAAAATCCTGTTTGATTGTTCTTGACAAAGTCCCGTGTGGGGGCCGAAACATTGAGTATTTAGAAATAAATAAGAAACGAAGTCCAGAACAACATCCAATGTGACAAAAATACACAGTGAAATACCTACAGTATATATCTCTTGAAAAAAGGGGTCATTTAGTTAACCCTTTGGCCAAAGCGTGTAAGCCTGCGAGCCACTTTCAAGGCATGACCATAATATCGCAGGTCCTAACACTAACTGATTAAGATCCTTATTTACCTCTATAATTAGAGGAAGGATGGTCCTGGCATTGAACCTGTCGCAACCAGCTGCATTTAGCAATAAATGTTCACGTTTTGCATAAGTTCACTGGTTGTGCCTTTTTTGGGAGGCATTTCTCACAATATTATCATTTACAATGACTTTACGGACATCGTTGGAATAACGTCACTGCAAATGTAAGATTTTGTAGTTAATTAGATACTTGGTATCTGTTTCCATCTTGTTTTATAGAAAGGGGAGGGGAAAGGTAGTATTGCTGCTTTAATATTCTGAGTCATCCCCCACCCCCCCCCCCCCCACAGTTTAATCTTTCTAAAGGATTTTCCACGCCTTATGCATGTTTAAACATACATCGGACCTATCCCAGCAAGTAGCAGATAAGGGAAATGAATTGGAACACAGGTTTTTGCCTGTGCCGCTCCTGAAATGATCAGATTTCTGCGATCACTACCCAGGTGTGTAGCATTGACAGGTTAAACCCTGGTGTAGGACCAGGCATGGAAGTGCGATGGCCATTAGGCTTTTACTTCTTCACATAAACCCTCTGCTTCCAATACTTTGGTAAAGAATGTTAGAACCGCATAAATCCTTACAAAACGGGATGCAAGCAGCAGCGTGACCTTATACCACCGGCTTGTCTCAAGACAACATCGAGATCTGAAATGTACATTAGGTCTTTTGGTGCAAAGTCCTGAGTGTTGCACAGATACTCCGCCCACACAGCTCCTGTGTAGTCACGCAGTATTCTGAACTTCCTTAGCAGTGACTTGCAATGACTAACTGGTTGAGATATTCTCTTGCCAAATTATGCACTGTATGAACACTCATCATTTCCACTCTCTCATGGCTATATTTGGGTTTGAGAGAACACCACACACTTCTGCTTATTTGTTAGCTCAGCTTAATTCAACCGCTAGCAAATTATTTGTATGCATTCATATACCTGGTTCTTTGCCAGCTTGTCTATTTTATTAGGCATAAAAAGCAAGAAAAATGTAAGTGAATGTTGTAATTGAGATTCCTAGGTCTCGTTTGGATTGCAACATACTCAGGGAGAGGTGTGTGTGTGTGTGTGTGTATATCTCCACTATACAGCACTACCCTGAGGAACGTCCTGTGTGTATACTATACAATCCTTTCCTTTCTGGACCGAAACGTTGGATTTAAGTGTGCTTTGTATTTCACTAATACAGGATTATTTTGATTTATCTTTGTGTGCTGCTTCTTGCTTTCTCGCCTGAGAAACATGGCTGTATGTATATGTGTGTATATGTGTGTATATATGTGTATATATGTGTATATATTAGTACCGTGTTAGCCGAGCTTCAATAATCAAAAAATATATAGATGATACCGTTCTGTGGCTAACGAAATGCTTTTATTTGTGCGAGCTTTCGAGATACACTGATCTCTTCTTCCGGCGATGTTACAATGAATGAAGCAAGCAAAGGGTATACTTAAAAACAGTGTCTCTTGGAATGTTATCTGTGCTTGTCCTTCCCCCCGGTGTGGATGAGATTGATGGCTAGAGGTGTTAAATGGCATCCACACACACTTTTAGTTATGCTACTATCTCTCACATTTCCACACCTACCCACACCATTTATATTAACTCCCACTCCACACACCCCTTTTGTAAAGCACTGTATACACTGTGGGCTCTCCATTCATTTATATTCACACAGATACACACACACACACACACACACACACACACTCTTACTTCACTTACTTTCAGGAACCATTTAACACCTCTAGCCATCAATCTCATCCACACCGGGGGAAGGACAAGCACAGATAACATTCCAAGAGACACTGTTTTTAAGTATACCCTTTGCTTGCTTCATTCATTGTAACATCGCTGGAAGAAGAGATCAGTGTATCTCGAAAGCTCGCACAAATAAAAGCATTTCGTTAGCCACAGAACGGTATCATCTATTTATTTTTTGATTATGTATATTTCTTCTTCTTCTTCCATTATTCGTGTGTTAGAGTAACAAAGAATTTGAATAAAACACACATCACGCCCAGGACTGTTAAATTCCTGAAACAAGTCTTTACTGATGCCATTATTTATCAGCCTAGGAGGTGGCGACTTTTACATTCTGCTGCTGACCGTTTAGTTTGTGTATGTGCTTCTGGACACTTGATTTGAGTGAGGTTTGAGACCATGTTTATGTCTGGGTGAGGTTAGTGTTACGTTGGGAGCAGTGACTTTGTGCCTAGTATGGTACTTACCAAGTATAGAATTGACTTCCTTAGGCGAATGTTTGCAGCCAGTACGCTAAACCGCATCATCTTGAGTTACTGTCAGAGGTTACACTTACATGTCGCTAGAGTGTACGGTCTACAGGAAGTCATTTCAATACCTCAGCTCGGCACGTCTTGGCTTCAAGAGGGAAACACACAGGTTATAACTCTGATCTGAATAAATATTACAGAGGCTTGATGGCATGACATGCTTAAGGTTAGTGTGACTTTAGTTCTGTTCTGCGCACTGGTTACAGTTTTATATGCATTACCTTTTTTGCTTCGCTTTTTTTTTCCTCGTTGAGTAGCGCTGCGGATGCAGATTATCCTCCATTTTGCCTGATGTAACCGTAGTTACAAACTCCTACAGTAGTTTTGCTGTAAAATGTCTACGGAGGCATGTTAGTGTGTAACAGTGGGCAGTACCAGTTAGGGCAGCGTTCCCAATGTCTAACCTCCTAATCGTCAGCAACCGCTTTTCCCTTGCGTGCATTTTGTCTTCTCATAAAGATGGTCCAAGTATTAATTACACGTTGAATTGCGCTGACCAATGAACAATGATCCATTTATCAAAGATTCTCCGCTACAGAACTCTGGTGACACATGTATTTAGGAGATATAAAAGTACTGAATGATTTATGTGCACATGGGACTTATTTCATTACTTTTTGCAGGTTTCTGCCAGCGTGGCACCATTTTATACGAATTGCTTTAAAGTTGTCACTTTTCTTTTGGTTTGAGCCTTCTGTTCTATTAATTTCATTGTAAATTGTGTGTATTTTGGAATTGAAAGGTGCTATTTGAATTTATTTCTAATTTCCTTGCTACATTGTATATTCCGAGTTGAGATTCACGTGCACAGTGGCAGCGTTACATCACATCTTTTTTGTTTCTTTACATTTTTTATTCTATTCTTTTATACCTTAAAAAAAATAACTTTGGGCCTTGTTTACATCGGCATTCTTGCTCGCATAGTTTCACTAACAAAATGTATAATCCTGGCTGTGCCACTCAAGTATACGCAGAAATGTCACATTGTAATGCAGGGCCAGGCAGGATTTTATGTTCTGAACATTCACATGTGTGGGGCACATTGGTTATTCCTGAACTTATGTGGGTAGCAAGTGGAGTAAAGCCCTACAGGGTTTTCTCTAAATCCTTTGGCTTTGGTTTATGTTATCTTAAGCAAACAGATGTGTGTAGGACTTCACTTGGAAGGTCAATCTTTATTTTATTTTGCACTTATATCCCCCATGTCAATATAGAATGGGCTTGGTTCCATTGTTCATTCTTGTGTGGTGAACCACTGGTGATGTTTATGCGCTGAGGTTGGGTTCGTTTGTGTTTTGAGAAGCATGAAAAGCAGAAGTGTGCATAAACAGGGCTGTTTTCACCGGAAATTCACTATACATGCCTGTGTAGGTCATTTAATGGCATGTAATTTGCAGATGACGTACTAATCCTACTGCAATCCATCCATTTACATAGTTCTGGTGTGGTGACGATGCTCTGCTTGTAAACAGAATGATATAGTCTGTAATTTCAGACTGTTAACACCTGTTTTGGTGTATTTAAAGTCTATTGTGCACATTCAATAGAATATTATGTACATTGTTTAATTAAAGACAGTCTGAATTTAGTCTTACCTCTGCGAGACTCCTGCAGCCCCCCCCCCCCCCCCCCTCCAAATGTGCTTCCCCTGATTTCGCATAGCATGCACTAGCATGGTGAGGTTCCTCTGGTCACATCTATCAGAATGGAGTGATGTACTTTTTCCATGTGCGTTCTGTTTGAACTCTGCAGCTTATGTTCTGTCTTTAAAATGCGTCTTCTTGCAGACTACTTTCTAGCACAGTTTCCCCCGCAGCAGTAATAAGAGTGTGAAAGGATGGATAGCACACGCTACGACTTCATTCACGTTAGCGCTGACGTATGTACCAGGAATTGCCTCACTGTAATGAGAAAACTGTGGTTGTATGTAGAACACGTGGAGTCTTTGGGCTGTGAGAAGTAGCCCACTGGGTAGAGGACTTTCTTTTAGAGATCTGTGAATGTCTTTAATTGCGCGTAACCCCCTTTCCCTACGCCTATGGGAAACCGCGGGTGACTACGCTTTCTGCCAATACCTGTATGCTCACAGGAGGCCTGAGCCTCCACATCTGGGAGCCTTGGATGAGCTCTCTCTCTCTCTCTTAGTGCAGAGCCTCCACCTATGAGGATCCCAGCTCAGGCGGGATTTGCTCCGCATAGGAACCAATACAATAGCAATAATACTACCACAACCAATGTATCATATAACTCGTATTTACTATAACAGGATGGAACAGTAGATCACACCAATACAATATAATAGTACCAGGCAGTAGCCCACACCCTGAGTTGTTCCCCCAAAGTACTGAGGATGCCGTGGCACCAATACCCAGGTGTCCGCACCAGCAATCCCACCCAAGTGTGAGGTAGCACTCCCCCTGTGATGTGTAGGTGCACGTTGGTACCTTCCTGGTCACAGGCCAGACCAGAGAATATTGAGATGAAGATGCTGGATCAGGTCCCACGCAGTGGGGCCTCCAACACAACTCACCTCGCACCTTATTCAGGAAGTGGTCTGTGGTGAATCTTCAGCGGAGGGTTCCACCTCTGTGCTGCCACGTGCTGCTCTTGTCCAATGCTGTGCAGTCTGCCGCGTGGATGTCCGTCCACCTGCGCAGTAGGGCTGCTAGAGGTCTAATGGGAGGTTCCCTATCTGGGGCCTTCCCTGCAAGACCCACTATATGGGGATCGGGGCCTATCTGGGCCTTGAGGCAGAGTTTTGGCCTAGTCCAGGGGCTTACTGGCTCCTTGGACGCGTCCACCCTCTCTGCCGGCTTCTGCAAGACTATCTTGTGTTTCCGGCCCCGCGGAGGATATCAGGAGTCTCTCTAATGGCCGCTTGCTCCTGATTCCTTAAAACGGCCCATGTGACACACCCAAGGCTTCTGGGAAATGTAGTCCCGAAATACCAAGATGGGCGCCGCCACTCTTCCCGATCGTGCGGAGCCCTGCCAGCTAAACATCTGATCAGTACTCTGCAACGGAGACAAGGTAGGGGACCCTGCTACATGCGTCTAAAATGTTCTTTTTGTGAGCAGTCCCATTGTTGCATTGTTTTTCCTGCTATTTACGCAAGAATTTGTCAAACCAGGCAGGATATAGCTGGGCCATGTGACCTGATAATAAACTTGTAATATTTGGCCATTTTTCTGGTGTTTAAAAATGTTTCCCAATTTGTATTTATTTTTTATAAGGGCAAATGGGATTTTTCGTTTTGCGAATTTAAGGGAAAACATAGATTATGGTTTAGTTTGTGACCTTAGAAAAGTCAATTGATGAATACTTAGGACACCAAAAATTAGATTAAAACCCCTTTGGAGCAGGGACTTCTCGTTCGGTGCATGCATTGTGCGTTTTGTATATAAACGTTATTCTTTGTGCTTTCCTCCATTTATGAAAGCTTGGTTCTCGTGTATCGTGTATGGTCAGATCTTATAGTAAATAAAAAATGTTTCCTAGATGCTATGAATTGTCTAAAAGTTGTTGCACTTCCTTTCATTTATTTTTTGGGGGTCTGTACATGGTAACTGTTCTACATATTTCAGAAGTAAAATTCGCCCAATATCCTTCCTGCTTTGCCAGTATTTTCCCAATATCGTGTAGCTGGCATTTAAAACCATTCATGGAAGATGGCTAATTTGGTTGTGGGTACGCAGTGTTACTCTCTGTGTGACACCTGTCACTTGTGTAACATTGAAGGCTCTTGAACAACGTTCACATAATTTTGCATGTCTGTGAAATAAAATCTATGACCAGCATGGGCATAGCACCCATAAAAGCAAAATAAGCGTGTAGCAGTGGCGTAGCTAAACATGCGCGGGCCCCCGGGCAAAAAAACGTTTCAGGACCCCATTATATGTGACCGGATTCTGTAGATTCAGGAGAAAAATTTGCCTCGATTTTTTTAAATTGGAGGATATATCTCCTCCTTATCTCTCCTCATCTCTCAGCTCTCTCCCCCTCCTTTCAACTCTATCCCCCTCCTTTCAACTCTTCCCCCCCCCCTTCCTTTCAACTCCCTCCCCCTGGACTACACTAATGCTGTGTTGGCGAGTTTGTGCAGATGGATTAAAGAGCGTCTGGTATTGGGCTCAGACAGAATAAATGCCGGGAACACATTGCAGCAAAGGGGTTAAAATCTCCACTCCATATTTGCCTGCGTGTCTGCCCGGGCGGGCTCCAAAGGATCTGCGGCTCTCCGTAGTCATGTGTTTTATCTTTTCCCTGGTTAAATTAATAAATAAAGATGCATATGGTATAAGAAATAATGAGATGAATTTCTAGCCCGGGTTCACTGAGAGTTCACAGTGGTTCTGACGTGTGTGTGTGTGTGTGTGTGCGTGTGTGTTGCCGTACAGAAACGGTGCCAGCGCTTTCCTGCGAGTCCCTCTTTTTTATTCATACAGACACAGAGAAGCTTTAGGTGGCATGAAGCCGCCGACCCCTTTACCAGTAACCCCTCTAAAGTAAACAGTGTGTGTGTCTGTCTGTCTGTCTGTGTGTTCACAGCTTAATTAAATGGCCCAAGCCAGCTGCTCAAATGGCCGATATTAAAAGCACATGAGTTTGGCATGAAGATGCTAGTCGCCTAACAAACTCTTCATCCTGACACCCTTAGTGGCACTTGCACCGTGCCCGTTACATACAGTATGCACCGGGTCGAGCCATACAGCTGGCACCATGCTATTTTATTTGGGCTAGTGTCCGTCTAAACCAGTTGTTTTCAAGCTTTTTAAAAAAATTTAAGGAGCCCTAGAATTAGATTGTGAAATTCTGGGGAACCCCAACCCTCTCTCTCCCCCCCCTCTTTATCTCCCTCCCCCCTTTATCTCCCTCCTCCCCCTTTTTTTCTCTCCCTTCCCCTTTTTCTCTCTCCCATCCCCTTTTTCTCTCTCCCTCCCCTTCCTATCTCTATCTCTCCCCTCCCCCTGCTTGGAGCAGGCCGCTCCCCTCTCCTCCGTCCGTCTTGCTCTCCCCTCCCCCGTCCGTCGGTGTCTCTCCTCCCGCTCACATTCTCTTCCCCCTCCTTACACTCTCCCCTCTCTTCCCCCCCCTTGCACTCTCCCCATTTCTATTGCCCCCTTACTCCCCCCTCTTCTTCCCTTACTCTCCCCCCCCTTACACTCTCCCAGCTCGTATGTATGTATGTATGTATGTATGTATGTATGTATGTATGTATGTATGTATGTATGTATGAATGTATGTATGTATGATATATTACAGGCCACACAGGCCTGGCAGTACCTCTTTGCTGTGACTGTTACATTTGAAAACCTTAAAGCAGGAATTCCCTAACCCCGTCAGTAAGCCCTCACTGAATCGCACTCGACTATAGGTGTTAACGGCACAAACTGATATATATGTGAATTATAGCAACAAAGTGAAACATGTGAATAACCCAGCTAGTTAAATGGATGAAAAAACACTGTTCTCACATGTTAATAGCAGCTCCGTGGATCAGGATCCTCAGAAGTTGATGCGCCTTGAACCTCATGTAGGGAATAAAACACACATGCAAGCGATATGGTGCCTTAACGTTTTACGCTAATGTACAAACAACACAGAGGAGAAATGTACAACTCACAATCTCCCCACTGGTGACAATCAGAGAGTGACTTCAGGCGCACTCCAACTCTACTCCGGGCCCGTCCACTCCCAGTCTTGCGCGCACTCACGTGCATGGCTTCCCTGGTCTGCTTCTCTCACTCGCAGCATGTCCGGGTCACCTGACGTCTGCGGGTCGAGCTGCCGGTAAGATAGTACAGATATTTACAGCTCTGGGGTCCCCCTGGTTAGCCGGATAATTCGTTTTCTGTGCCGGTACCCCTCTTTGGTATTTAAAGACCATGCCAGGGGTCATCCAGTAAGAAGCCACAGCATCATCCATTGCGGCAGTCCTATTGGCCCCTGCTTTAAAGGCAATTTTGTTCCCGTTGAATAGTGAGGAGCCCACCAGCACACACAACTGTAAGTGCATTTGCACCTAGGTGGGTCCCTGTACCTGAAAACAGCGCGGTTCAGCTCCCCCCCCCCCCCCCTGTAAAAATAAACTAACATTTTGTAAAAAGGCTTTATTCTGAGGTTCAGTACAATTGCCCTAACGTACAACCGGTCTATAAGATGCAAAATTGTTAAAGCATCTTTAATAACAGTTCACTCCTTATCTACCTTGCAGCTTCTCTTGTACTCTGGACTTCATAGAAATTCCATGCTGCTATTAAGAAAAGGAACACTAAATTAATAAATTACTGAGGATGCATCTTAAAATTATGCAGTGACGTGGTCATTCCTTTTTAACACTACTACTTATGGTAAAGGAGTCTCCTTCCCTTGTGTTTTGGTTTTGGACTGGTAAAAAAATGGTGGGGAAAAACATAAAATAATTAAGATTTAAATTTAAAATTTTTTTTTTTTAAATAACTTTTGTGCATAAGTTAGTTTGGTGTGTTTGAAGATTCCAGTTTATTTAGAAACTAGAAGAAATGAGAGGATTGCCATGTCTTGGGTTTTGGCTTGTACTCGAAATTTTGTTCCGCAGTTCGTCTACGTACTAAGTTTAGATTTCTATCCCGGAAACCATCCCATCTTTAACTTCTATTTAAAATCTAATACAAAGCCTCAAGCCACTTTGTCAAACATTTGTGGCTAAAATGTCAATGTCAGTCTAGACTTTCCATTTAAACGCCACCCACTGAACGGTTGTATTCTCCAGAATATGACTATGGGCAAGAAAGAAAACCGATTTTGGACTTGATGAACACAAACTTTTCAACAATGCGTTGCAAGATGTTTTTCTGCATCAATTCTTCAACACCAGTACGCTTCTCCTTACTTTTGTAGTGTTGGGGTACAAAATATCCCCAGTTCCCTGTGTTGATGTTACTACGTCTTTTGACTCTCTACTCGCAGGTATTTTTGGTAGCTGAATCAATACGTTCTTTTGCAGACAGATGGGAGAGATGACACATTCTGCACTACTTCATAACACTCCGTCTTTTGTACTTTGCTTATTTGGTTATGTATGCATGTTGTGGCTTTGACAAACCCTCTAGAGGTGTATACTCTGCTAAAACAATGCTGAAAGAGGCAGTCCAAGCTGCACTTTAAAGAAAAATAACCCCAATCTCCTTTTTTTTTTTTAATATGTGAAACTTTTTTATTACCTAAGCTGTACAATATGTAACCAGGTAAATCTGACGATTGACCCACCAGGCGCTCAGAAATAAGGCAATGCTGCACAGTGGTGTAACTGGAACTTAGGCTATGGTAGACCCCAGGCATAGAGACAATAAATTGTGTGAACAATCTTTTCCAGCAACAGGCTCCCTTAGAGCACCATGTAGTGGGGATAAAAAGATTTACTTATCTGATTCAGGGGTACTGGTTCCATGCCCTGTGATGTAGATTCTCCTGTAGATGGACCTTTTACTGGAGCTGTATGGATGTGGGGGTATAGCACGACCACCCCACTTCTTAGCTTCACAATGAATCTTCACCGCCAACCCTGCATCCGCTGACAAAGGCCCCACGGGCTGAAACGCGTCAAGAGGATCCGCTTGCACATTCTGTGTGAATAAAGCTATTTTTTGAGTCACCTATCAGCCTTCTCCATTATTGCGGCTGTGCGGCGTCTTCACCCCCGCCCGGGAGGATTTGCTTATTACCTAAGCTGCCAATTTTTGATTAATTCATTCCCCATAAGCGATCAGCAAACATCCTGTTTCTCAGGGTTCACTAAATGGCTGCATTTCAGTTTCAATCAATCCTTCAGTCAGTGTAACTCAGCAGCTACAATGTATTCTTATATTACGAAAGCAATATTGCCTATTGTTAGTTTGCAGCTCAAACTGCTGGGAACATTAGCAACAAATTATCACAAACAGGAAAGTGTTACAAAAATCTTGCAGTGCTGGGGAGGTGGGCACCTGTTATAGAAATAAAAGGATGTTCACAGTATATTAACTCATTAAATGGCATTGTTTAAATAAAAAAAAGAAAATCTAATATCCAATACTACAGAACTGATTTTATTTTAAAAAAAAACCGTGTAGGAAATTGAATGGCTTGCTCCTTTGAAGTAGCAATTCCTTCCTGAAATGCATTTTTTTTTAAAGAATCAAATGGAGGAGGGCTCCTTTGAAATTTGGCCATGCTATGTGTAGCTTCAGGGAACCGCTTGTTCCTGAAATGTGAACATGTCTGCCACCCATATATAAAAATAAAACCCTGAAATAAAGGCCAGTAAGACACCAGTTTAAACTTTTGAGTGCCCTTATGATGTCCCTGGCACACCAGAGCCCCTACTGACTTATGTGCGTCATGGCAAGAATGCTGGTGTTGTAGGGGATGATCGGGCGGACAGTTCTCTCCACTACCGTTTACATCATCCAGGGGCTCGTCATGTGATTCGCTCCTGGAGAGAGATCACATGACAGCAAGTGTCGTAGGTCCGGTGCAACTCGGCTGCCATCGAACCTCCGGCAGCGAAAAAGTTCATAAATAAATACATAATGTCTATAATAGATAAGCATGGTGTTTAAAGATTGCTTCTTGTGTTACATTAAAGAAGTGGTCCCTCCAATGAATAACAGACTTGCCTTGTGCTGCTCAATTTCTCTCCAGTTATTTTCTAAAACTTTCGTATTTGCTGCATTTGAGCCTTTTTTTTAATATTGCACTGGCATTGGTACCGTGGCAACCTCTTGTTTCTCTGCGGGTGTGTGTATGACCAGTGGTCATTCCCATTTCCCTGTGAGGCAAGTTTTCAGCAAATGGTATCTCCTTGGAATGCAACTGCAGAGTATAAAAAGAATGCTATTGCCAGATACAGAAGCAAAATGTCTCCACAACAGTAAAAAGAAAGGAATTGTTTTTTTATTTTATTTTTTATAGTGTATAGAGGGGGTTGCTGCGTGATCACTTGGTGTGGTGGTCACAGGCAGGAAGTGAACAGAAGTGGAGAATAGTCCCACCAAAAAAACCCCAACATTTCTATCATGGCGCGCTCTGTATGTCATAGCCCTCCCCCTCCCCTCTAGTGACATGGCGCGCAGGGTGTGTCTTGGAGCACTCTGTCCTAATACAGTATTTTGTGAGCCCTGCAATGTACAGTTTGCTGTCCTGCTCACTGCAGCTTTAGAATCCGTTTACAGTGTTGATACCATAGGTGGGGCCTGGCCCGGGAAGCAGGGGCCTGGCCCGGGAAGCAGGGGCCTGGCCCGGGAAGCAGGGGCCTGGCCAGACGTCGGCCACCACTTCTGTGATCACCTGGTTGGGCCCTCCTCTGCCGCAGGAGGAACTTCAGGTACAGCAGGCCCACTAGCCTCTCTCCGCCCAAGTGTTACCACTGCTGAATTACTTCTTGCAGCAGCATTCCTAGCACAGTCACCCAGAAGCACCTATAACAGAACCACTATGAATTGTATATATGACTTGCCTGGCAAACCAATTCCGGGATTATTTAGAGGAAATTGGGCCTCTTACCAGATCCATCGCATGTGCTGGATTTTTATTTCATTTCCAGGCTCTAAAATTAGAAACGAGGATATTGCAACGAAGCTTAATATAAACTAATTACACCAAATTGTCTCCCTTGGCAGTTAAATGCGGTTCTGCAGTAATTACAAAATCATTTATTTTGCATGTCAGTGGGGCTAAATCCATAATTTAAGAGTATTTGTCTTCATTGTAGTAAACATCCTCATAGCTCACTTTTTTCTAATTTTGTTCAATGTTGCTTCACCTGCTTGTGTAATCAGAAGTGTAATTTTCCACTCGAACACCAAAATCATGAGTATTTAGACCGGTAAAACTGGTGTGGTGATAATTAAAATGTGTTATTTTATTTGTGTACACATTTTATTAATTGGCAAAATATGAAACATGCACTCAAACTCCCCCCCCCCCCCCCCCCCCAACTAATAACATAACTTATAATAAATATAAAAATCAAGTTAAACAAAGTCAATCTTTCTAATCTTGGCAATTTTAAATTGGATAAGTGATGAGAGGCCCTGCTGTAATTGTCCCCCATCTGCCCCTAGGCCCATTAGTCTTTCTAAACTGGACAACCATGGAAAGAAATCCTGACTTCCATTTTGTCTTATTTTTATTGGGGGAGGGTCGGGGAACAAAATTTGCAGTCCGTGTTATTGGCAAAATCTTAATGAATATCAAGGGTTAAAATTATGCACTGAAAGTCCAGCTTCTGTGCTTTCTATATGCAATACAGGGCCACCTCAAGCACATGTACATTCATTTCTAACAGATACATTAAGCTCTAAAATGTACTTTGAAACCTTTTTGCTTCAAACTGCAGTGCTGCAGATCTGGGAGAAACCCTAGAATCAGAGGAGTGGCAAGATATTTGTAGAAAACTCTTATAAACCACTACTGAGATGGTACTTAACACCAGTCAAGATGCATGCTCTAAAAAGCACCAACTCCCCAAGTTACTTACGCGGGTGCGGACACCAAGGTTCTCTTTCCCACATGCAGGCATACCCCGCATTAACGTATGCAATGGGACCGGAGCATGTATGTAAAGCGAAAATGTACTTAAAGTGAAGCACTACCTTTTTCCCACTTATCGATGCATGTTCTGTACGGCAATCGTCATATACGTGCATAACTGATGTAAATAACGCAATTGTAACAGGCTCTATAGTCTCCCCACTTGCGCACAGCTTCGGTACAGGTAGGGAGCCGGTATTGCTGTTCAGGACGTGCTGACAGGCGCATGCGCAAGCTGCCGTTTGCCTATTGAGCGAGATGTACTTACTCTCGAGTGTACTTAAAGTGAGCTTCCTTAAAGCAGGGTATGCCTGTATGGTGGTCATGCCCTAGGATTAAGGGTGTTTGGGGTTAGGTGTTCACTTTAGCGAACTCTATGCTAGGCCTACATCGCCCATTAGACCCCTGCTTGGGAGACCTTTTCCAGGAATGGCTAAAGCCTCATACTAGCTAAAGTCTCACATTTTTCATGGCCACAAGGTGTTGTATAGAAAGAAGCCTCTTGGAACAAACAAGCAGTGCCAGACCCTGAGGCAATAAAGAATAGAGCATGGCATACAGTGTATGTACCATAGAAAGAATAGCCGCCTACTTGAGAGACCATGGTTAACGCAGGAAGGTGGAAATAGACTTAACGCCGACCAGGGTCTATTACCTATTTGTTTACTACAAAAACCTTCAAGCTGTCTTTGAGAATTCGCACACTCACCCTGGTGGAAGGTGCCAATTCAGAGGAACCCCAGTACCCCTTCCCTGTCTTGCGTTGATTGCTGTCAATTTGAATTGAATTCACAAATTTATCCCCATTTAATTTGTAAATCTCCTTTTTATTCTTGTATCCCAAATGCATAACCTTACATTTATCTGTATTAAACCTCATCTGCCATTTACCTGCCCAAATTTCCAGTCTATCCAAGTCCTTCTGGAGAGAAATTACACCCTACTCTGATTCTACTACCTTACACAATTTAGTGTCATCAGCAAAGATGGAGACTTTGCTCTCTATGCCAACCTCATGTCATTAATAAACAAGTTTAAAGGCAGGGGTCCCTTTCCCGATAATGAATCAGGGGTCTTCTCTATTGCCCTGACTTTGGACTATGTGGACTGGATGCAATACATTGGAATATAGTTAATAACCTGCCCATAGTTTATTACTACCTTACCACAACAGCACAGTTAGTGAGTGTATTTAGTCACCACACTGTATGATAGGAATCACACAGCCTACAGAGGTGTTATTTATGTTTTGGGGGTTTCTGAGCAACCATGCTCTGACCCTGCAGTCGCTGGGTGTTTTGGGGTTTTCTTGATTTGTGCTTCCGGGTCATTACAGGGTATAAAGTCTCTGTTTGTCCATGGCTGATACCCTGAGGAAGGTCCCACTTTGGGCCCAAAACGTTGGATGTTGTTGCAATACAACCTTATTGATTATCATCTTTGCAATGCTGAGTCGTGTGTGTTTAAACATTTACCCTTTGTGTTGCCAGAGGGGACCTGTAAGACCATGGCAGCAAAATAATTAGCATTTTTTTTTTAAAGCATAACATTTTAAGAAATATAAATGTAGCATTTTTATTATCCTCTTATGTTTAAAAAAAAAAAAAAAAACCAGGACAATGGCTGAAAAGGTTGGGGAGAAACCCAGAAAATGGAAGTACTCTTAGAAATACACGGATGACTGCCCCACTTTTTCGCCTCTGCTGCTCCCCTCCATCCCTTTTTGTATGCCTTTTTCCAATGGAGATTACTGCTCCGAGCAGGTGGCGTCCGCTTTATCTTGGCGAGCGCTGGCCCAATAAGAATTAATGAGAGCGCGAGAGCGCGCAGTGCTCACTGTAACTGTCATGTAGAATTCCCCAGCAGAATGGGGGCAGCCTAGCAGCAACTACTGAGCAATGTTTAATGGTGTCTGAAAGAGCAGAGCAAATAAGATAGGGGTAATGGGGGAAAAAGGCAGGAAATAACAGAAGGGCACAGGAGATAAGTAACCATCATTTCTTAACCACTTGATGACTGAAGGGGCTTGCAGTGCTAGGTAATGATTCCTAGGCCCATCTGGTAAGGAATGGGTTAACGTGACAGTATTCTGTTTGTTCAAAAAAAATCAATGAGGTTGCTAGGGCACAAAAGCTTCAGCATACAATATAATTCTGCATGTGGAGTTGTCAACAATCACTTTTTTTTAATGACAATGGCACAAAATCAAACTGTGAAACTTGTTACTGTTGGGTGGTGTGATGGAAAAAAGAATGAATGGGCTTTTGTAATGATTAGACTTATTCATGGAGGGCAAGTGCGTTGATGGCTATTAGCTACATAGACAAATGGCCCTGCTATGCTGCTTCTGTGATTGGTGGGTGACCTGATGTCTCACAGCCCAGGGTCCCATGTTCTGTACTTTCCCCTGAAGGTTCTAGTCTCTGTTGGGCACGAAGGACCATTTGGTGGGATGGGATCAAGTGACGATTACGGTCACGAAACGCGCAGGGTGGTGCTTGTTTCACGGGAGTCCGTCAGCAGTGCAAAGGAGTAGACATCGCATTGGTGACATCATGGGGGAGGATCCCAATGGGAGTCGCAGCCGCGAGGAGTAGTGAGGTGTGGACCCGACCCCAGCTGCTGGCGCTGAGCTCAGAATACACAAGCTCCGGATGGCACGTTGTAATTGCGCGTCAAGACCAGTCAATATGTGAGTGAAATTCTTGTGGTCTTGCGTTTTTTTAAATCTTCTTTTTGGTACCGTACTATGTTTATTTTATGCATTTTATGGGTACTGTGATTTGGAGAGTTCGTGGAAGTGAGGGATTTGGGGAACCCTCCATCCTCCTCTCCCCTCCATCTATCCTCCTCCGTTCTCTCCTCCTCCCTTCTCTCCCTCCATCCTCCTCTTTCCTCCCTCCCTCATCCCTCCATCTCCTTCCCTCCATCTCCATCCCTCCATCTCCATCCCTCCATCTCCATCCCTCCATCTCCATCCCTCCATCTCCATCCCTCCATCTCCATCCCTCCATCTCCTTCCCTCCATCTCCTTCCCTCCATCTCCTTCCTCCATCTCCTTCCCTCCATCTCCTTCTTCCATTTTCCACTCATCTCAACCCACTGCTGGATGAAGGCCTCTCCATAGATCTTCCAGGTACTGCGGTTACAAACCTCTCTTCACGTTGCTCCAACACATTTGCGGATTCCATCCCCCCCATCTTACTCTTGGTGGTTGTCTTGGTTTTTAAATTTCCTTTAGTATCCATTCTTTGTCCAAATATATATATATATTATACTCACACACACACTCACACACACTCACTCACATACACACACACTCTCACACACTCACACACACTCACACTATGCGTACATAAGCAGGACGGAGCAGCAACAAAGAACTCTTGACTACTTAGTAGTCTCATCAACCAGTGACTGCTACTTCCTCTGGTGGTACCTTGAGAAGTATTTGTATAATTGCACAGCAGCACACACCCACATAATAAAAAAAAATAACTCAAACTGTCTCGGGAGGCAAATTGCTTTCCCCCGGGACACTACGCCCCTGGATCTTATTAACAAAGGCTTGTTGTTTTTTTTTATTATTATTGGTGCCTACTGTAAGTCTTGTGATTCATATACAAAGAGATTGGAGCTCTGTTTACTTCTAATTTTTTAAAGATGGGCAATGTACGGTGGGTAGAAATGGGTGTTAATACCCTCCGGGTGCTGCTGATTGAGATGTTATGGAATGCTGGTACAAGATAGAAAAGATAAAAGGTGTTTTGTCGGAGCGGCAGGAAGGCCGGGCCGTCAGAGAGGAGCAGGAGATGAAAACATGACACCGTTCTGTTGTTGCAACCAGGCTGCACACGCTTCTGTAGTCCTGGAAAATCCATCGCTCATTTAACAAGGTCTCCTGGGTAAGAATATCTGGGCTTGAGGAAAAAAACAGAGCCAACTTTTTCAACAGCACAAAAGACTCTCCAATTGATGATCATTAAATTGCATCAAGCGCAGATTTTTTTGTTTTGTTCATCGGTTGATTCACATAAGAATCCTCCGTCCGCTCTTGCTATGCAAGTCTCTAGTTTGTAACGTAAGCAGAGGATTAACAAAACACACAAAACCCCAGCAAGCTCTTTTTGGGAACCCCTGAGCCCCCACAAAATATATAAGTATCAAAAAGGAGAGCTATGGAGCGTGGCATATGTATACAACAGACGACAGAGAAGCCCAATGCTACATCCAACATGACAAAAATACACAGTAAAAATACACAGTACACATTCTCTTGAGAATATAGAAGTATTTTACTGTGTATTTTTGTCATGTTGGATGTAGCATTGGGCTTCTCTGTCGTCTGTTGTAAGCAGAGGATTGCCAACTAAATGTAGCTACAGTAGAGCAAGTCATTCTGAAGCCTTCCCTTGGTTTAATGAAAACCTAAGGTTATTCCTACAGCCTGGGAGAGAGAACTTCCTCTAATCTATATTTTGTTAATTGGTAAGACTGGAAGGTACGAGGCAGGTAGGTAAATGCAAAATGCCATATTAAATCAGGCGTGTGAAAATCAATATTCTGCGGTTTACATTAGCTCCCATAAACTATTGGCTTCCAGAGGATTGTACGTTTTAATACAGATTTGAAAGGTTCTATGCAAATTTAGTTAACACTATATTTGAACAGAGGTTTAAGAGGGTTACTCCTTAAGCTGCAATCAGTAGTGTAGCTAGACATTTGCAGGCCCCCGGGCAAAATAAATTTCAGGGCCCCATTAATATTAATACTGACTGCAATTTTTTCTCCCTCCCCCGTCATCCTGTATCTCATCCCTCCCCATATCTCCCAATCCCTCCTCATCATAATCTCATCATCTCTCCCCCTCCTCCACTCCTCCTCCTCCTCCTCCTCTCCACCCCTCCTCCTCCTCCTCCTCTCCACCCCTCCTCCTCCTCCTCTCTCCCCACCCCTCCTCCATCTCCTCTCTCCCCACCCCTCCTCATCTCCTCTCTCCCCCTCCTCTTCCTCATTTCTCCCCCTCATCATCTCTCCCCCCCTCCTACTCACCTCTCCCCCCTCCTCCTACTCATCTCTCCCCCCTCCGTCCCTCTCATCATCTCCCCTCCTCCTCCTCCTTATTTCTCCCCCTCATCATCATCTCTCCCCCTCCTTCTCATCTCTCCCCCTCCTTCTCATCTCTCCCCCTCCTTCTCATCTCTCCCCCTCCTTCTCATCTCTCCCCCTCCTTCTCATCTCTCCGCCTCCTTCTCCTCTCTCCGCCTCCTTCTCCTCTCTCCGCCTCCTTCTCCTCTCTCCGCCTCCTTCTCCTCTCTCTCCCTCCTCCTCTCTCTCCCTCCTCCTCATTTCTCTCCCTCCTCCTCATTTCTCCCCCACTTCCTAATTTCTCCACATCCCCCTCATCATCTCTTCACCCCATCTCATCTCATCATCTCTCCCTCTTCATCTCCCCCCTCATCATCCGCTCTATCCCCCTCGTCATCATCATTATATCTCCCCCTCCTTAGTGACCAGATTTTCAAATGTAAAAAACTGGGACACATGCACTCCCCCTTTTTTTGTTTTTGCTTTCCTCCCTCTCCCCCATCCTCACTCTCTCTCACTCTCTCTCTCCCTCCCCACATCATCTAGCCTCCCTGTCAACCCAATCCTCCCCTTCCCACCCTCTCTCCTCCCTTCCCCCCATCCTCTCTCCTCCCTTCCTCCCTTCCCCTCTATCCTCCCCGTCCGCCCCATCCTCTCTCCTCTCCATCCTCTCTCCTCTCCATCCTCTCTCCTCTCCATCCTCTCTCCTCTCCATCCTCTCTCCTCTCCATCCTCTCTCCTCCCCATCCTCTCTCCTCCCCATCCTCTCTCCTCCCTTTCCCCCCCCATCCTCTCTCCTCCCTTCCCCCCCCCATCCTCTCTCCTCCCTACCCGTCCCTCCCCTATCCTAAACTCCCCCCCCCCCCCATCTCCCTTCCCTGGCTGCAATAGTGCCGATCGGGGCACTATAGCACTGGCACTCATACTGAAGCCGGTAGGAGTTAAAGTGCGATCATGCCCTGATTGGCACGCACTATCACAGTTTTTTGTAAATACCCCCTCAGCACTCTTAAGGGGTTAACGGCTGTGTTTTTGTTGCTGAAGAACCTTGTTCAAATACACTTCTGTGCTTTGGGGATCCTCATATAACTGGCAAATAAGGACAATATTTTTTCAACTACTTATTGGTGTAATTAGCTTCTTTAGAGACGGCCGGTAATCCCGTAAGTGAAAATTGTGCATATTTGTATCTGAACATGAACAGGGTTTTATTTTCAGTAGGTCCCAGTGAAATGAATTCTTATCAGCTACTCCTCAGTGTTCCCTTCCATCTGTTTCACCAGCGATGACCAAGACCCTGCGTTTCGTAAAAGAAGGGGTGACCAGTTTGCTTTTAGAGACCTGGTTGTTCAAATCATTTTATTAGGGTAGACAGGTCAAGATTGTTAAAGCCTTCCAAAACATTTCCATCTGATCACAGACGCGCTATTAGAGAGTTGGGGTTCCTTACAATGCATCTGATCACAGACGCGCTATTAGAGAGGGTTGGGGTTCCTTACAATGCATCTGATCACAGACGCGCTATTAGAGGAGGTTGGGGTTCCTTACAATGCATCTGATCACAGACGCGCTATTAGAGAGGGTTGGGGTTCCTTACTATGCATCTGATCTCAGACGCGCTATTAGAGGGGGTTGGGGTTCCTTTCAATGCATCTGATCACAGACGCGCTATTAGAGAGGGTTGGGGTTCCTTACAATGCATCTGATCTCAGACGCGCTGTTAGAGAGGCTTGGGGTTCCTTACAATGTATCAGATCTCAGACGCGCTATTAGAGAGGGTTAGAGGTTCCTTACAATGTATCTGATCTCAGACGCGCTATTAGAGGGGGTTGGGGTTCCTTACAATGCATCTGATCACAGACGCGCTATTAGAGAGGGTTGGGGTTCCTTACAATGCATCTGATCTCAGACGCGCTATTAGAGGGGGTTGGGGTTCCTTACAATGCATCTGATCTCAGACGCGCTATTAGAGAGGGTTGGGGTTCCATACAATGCATCTGATCTCAGACGCGCTATTAGAGAGGGTTAGGGGTTCTTACAATGTATCTGATCTCAGACACGCTATTAGAGAGGGTTGGGGTTCCTTACAATGCATCTGATCTCAGACACGCTATTAGAGAGGGTTGGGGTTCCTTACAATGCATCTGATCTCAGACTCCCTATTAGAGAGGGTTAGGGTACGGTAGTTATAGGGTTCCTGTTTTAAAACGTGCTGGGAGGGAATATGCACAGTTGTAAATAATAAAATACATTTATGCTTTAAAAAAAAAAAAAAAACATTTCAACAAGGGTGACCATGCTTTGCCTTGCAGTGCCGGCGATGTTTGTGCTAATGCAACAGATCGGCAGTGGAATACCGTAATAGAATTGGTTAACACATTAAGTTATTGCATAGTGTTAAATGGACCAATAAAATGGGATTGAAAATGTAACCAGTTTGCTGCTAAATGGCCCTGAAACGCTGTGCTTCACTAGCCACCTGCCAACCAAGTGGTTAATAATGATCCTTCCTCTGCTACCTGCTGCATAAAATGGTCATGCCGTGATCAGCGCTGCCTTCTTTGTGCGGTGCTTAATGATGAAGCTAAACATTACAACAAAATTAGCTATTTTCAAAAGGGGCTGCGTGTAATTTGCTGCTTGAAGCGTTGTTTCCTTCCTTCCTCACACTAATGATGAGCTGGCGCTGCATTGCAGACCTGGTGCATGCTACAGACGAATGACGCCAGCGTTCTCAGCCGAGATGGGCACAATCTTCCGGATGTTGTCTGAGGCAGTAACTTCCATCTAAACCAGGGGGTGGTCAACGCCAGTCCTCAAGGGCCACCAACAGGTCAGGTTCTCCGGATTATCCCTGCTTTAGCACAGGGGGTGCTGGAGCAGGAGGTATCCTGAAAACCTGACCTGTTGAGGTCTGGAGTTGGCCAGACCCCCCGATCTAAAGCCGGCTGTATACAAAAGCTATAGGAAATAATGCAAACGTGCTGGTGGATTTCCCCATTTATCTCCCGCCCCGGAGAGGGGGAATTTAGTAACGTACACATACAGTATTTGTGGGAATATTGGACTGTCGCACACAATTACGTCATGGTGGGTAAATGTGCCAAAAAAAAAAAAACCTTGATTACAATAAAGACTGAAATAAATCAACGGTGCATGTAGATGGCTATAGCAGATTTGCTAAGCCGTATCCAGCTTCTGTGAAACGGGGCTTCTCAACTTTGACCCCTAAAGGGTCCGGCAGGTCCCTCCAGCCATCTGCTGCTGCTTTCATGGTTGTGTGGAGGCTCTGAAATCTCTTGAACTCAATTATCTTCATATTGCAGCTGCTAAGTGGGATTGTTTACTCTGCAATTCAAATTTTATATGAAAATATACTGAAAAACGGCCATTGACTTTAGTGTGTGTGTGTGTGTGTATATGACACGCGTGTGTCTATATCTATCAGCATTACTTTGGCACGGTACAGCCGTCCTTTCCCTGCAGCAGACGGCGAGGTGCAATGCTATGAAGAGGGGAGAGCTGCATGAAATATTCCTGTAGCTTGGCAGCGCGTTCTTTTCACGAGTTAAAGGAGCGGTGTAATGTAGCAGCTGAAAATAAAAATAATGTACACAGCTTGCTGTAATTTGGCTTCTTCCGGAGATATTGAATCCCTCCTAAAGTAACCCTTCCTTATTTGCACCTTGTGAATATCTATCCCGTCTCATAGGGAGCACTGGATTCAAGCAGGTCACCTACTTCTGTTTATCGGTTTCACTAATGGGGGGCTTCATAATGACTTCACTAACTAAAGACAGAGCAAAGGCAACAATTTTTACCTGGGGCTTTGCCGACCGGCAGTCTTGTCTCCATAAGATTTTAGGTAAAGGTTGTACAAACCCTTCAAAGCCTCTGTTTAGAATGGCATGTTATGTCTAACAGTAAACCGTAATGCCAGTCTACATTTAATCTATTAAATAGGCTACTTTCCTTAGCTCACTTTTATCCTAAGCAGGACTGCGCATTTAAATATCCCAAGTGTTGGTGTAAAAGCGCCAACATCTTTGACATATATTCTTGGACTGTCCCAAACCTTTAGACGTTGTCCTAGTCCCTGCACCGGAAACTGCGGTGTGTTCTCATCACACCACAACTCCCTTAAACGCTCTGCTCAGCCGTTCCTTGGGGCCCTTCGCCTCCTGAACATGTTCTCTCGTAACCCTACACATTATATAGGATGTGGTTCTGTCAGCAGCCTGTTCCCTCCGACTCTGCACAACTCCAACTACTGACATTGCCATTCGATTTTTCAATGTGAAAATGTTATGAGCAGAAGGATTTTCCGTGACACTAAGGACCGCCTGGCGCTATGGGAGCTTAAGCAAAGGAGACTGCAGATCTGACGTTTTATATTTCACTCTCAGTAATTCAATATGCTTCTGTCTTAACAGAGTTTTTCAAGGTGATGTGTTTTTTAAATTTTTTTTTTAAAATCAGATTATTGGGAATTATGAAGCAAGATGGTCTTTTTTTAATTTAATTTAAGTGGTATTTATAAATGTTCAGTGAATTTCCCTCTTCCACTTCAGCTTACCTTATAACTTCATCATTTCATTCTAATCCCTTTTATGAAAACATACATACGTCTGCTTGTAACAAAACCGAATATATCCTAATCCAAATTATTTCCGTGCTTTATTAGGGGGGGATTGCTGCTTTAAAATGAGTGCATATGAATAACATTTTTGCTGCTTTAAAGCTGCAGTTGAAGCAATATTCTACATGAGGTTTTTTTTTTTTTAATCAGTTCTGTACTATGAGAAAATACTTGTAGCATTTTTTTTAAACAACAATTTTTAAAGACATTTTGAATGTATTATAATGTAACAAGCATTTATGTTTCTATAGCAACCATTTACAAAGTCACATCCTCTTCTGGCTCTGGTTCATGAGCCCTGCCCCCCCTCTAGCTGTTCACCAATTGTATCTAGTGACTGCCTGGTCACATGATCTTCCACACAAAACTTTGCCTCTTGGGTCCTCTTCTGCAGCACTGACAGTGATTTAATGAACTCCCAATCCGAATCTTCGCCGATCGATCACAGGAGAACGGATCGATCTGCATTTCATCTTGTCACACTTGTCAGCGTGCAGATTGTATTAATCAACATATTAAATGACTTGTTATTTTTTTTTTTTTAAATGGCAACTTGAACTGCAGTTTTAAAATGAGTGCCATTTTTATAGTAAGAGACACAAAAAGCATGTATTTTATCTTGTGTCCAGGCTTCAAATGCAGTGGCGTGTTGAGTAATTATGGCATTAGTTCGAATTCTTTCTTTCATATAATCACAAGCAAATGTTAACGTTCCCCGTTAGATGTGTTGCAGTATTTGAGGTGCCTTAAAGTCATTGTATTGTAAGGACGTCAAAACCTGCTTACCTTTTGGGGGAAATGTTCCTCAGACAGGTGTGCACAATTTTCATGCTCTGAAAACAGACCTGGAGCGTTTGTAAAATAAATACATTTTTCTTAAAAAGAAAGTCTAACTATAAATGGCATATCTATTTTTTTTTTTTTCTTCAAAAGTATTGACAATCTTGCATGCTAAATAATGCAACCTTTTTCTTAGTGGTAATGAGATCACACCTCGACTTCTGTGTTTAATAAGATGTAACGACTTCTTGCTTTCAGTGAAAATGTGTTTGTGTATTTACTCCGAAGTGGAAGCTGAGAAAAGTCCCTTGTTTGTGACTAGAGACAGGAAGGGGTTTTGGTCGGGGCACAGCGCAAAGTTAAACGTTCACCAGCGCATCACAAAAAAAAGAAATGCAATAAAGTTAGTAAACTTATCGCATTGTGTTTATGACCTCTGGTAGAAGTTCAGAAGTGATCACTATGTGGAGGCCTTAACACATTCTATAGAGGGAAAACTCCCGCCCCCTCCAGCTTCCTCGTATTTCATCCTGATCATCACGTTCCCCGTTGTGAAACTGTCCCGTTTTTGTTTGCGGGTTTGCGGAACATTAATGTAAAAGTGGCTGCTGTTGGAAATTAGCGTGTGCGTGTGTTTGTCCAAGAAGCCACGGCACTCGCAATTGTAAAAAAAGAAATATATATAATTTTTAATTAATCAAACACTATAAAGTTAAATCATCAGCGATGTTTCAAGCTTGTGTGTGTATATATCTATATCTATATAATGTGTTATGTATAATATTTTTTTTGTAAACTCCCCTGATCACCGCTGCATTGGAATTGTAGCTGCATTGTATTCTCAGGTGTAGGCTCCTCGCAAAAAAAAATAATGCATAGTGTATGCGATACATTGGCTTTTTGCATTTACCTTTTTAATATAGCCTGTAAAATGGCAGAGGTTAAATAATAGAGGCGCAGTCCTGAGTCTCTGTATTTGCACTGTTGCAAGGACAGTACATGCTGCTTGGCGGACTGCACCTTTTGGTCTGGGACGGAAGTTCAAAGGCAGTTGAACCTCACACACACACACACAGACTGTTGTCACCCTTCTGAGCAGAATGACTGTCCTTGGCTCAGCATTGTGAAGCTGGTGCTAGATCCACAATAACAACCAAACTGTTTGTATTTCTTTCCTCAGAATGTTGGCGTTGCAAGCTCAGGGAAGAAGCAGCAGGGAGCAAAATACAACACAGAGGTAAGCGTATAATTAGCCGCGTACACGCAGGCTTCTTGGCAATTTCTTTTCTGCTGCTTTACAACATCATCCAAAATGTTTTGCTCGGAGTGACTTCCACAACATGGAAGCGCCAACTGTTCAATATGTTTTATCAGGGACCCCAGCCAAATCCTGCAGTTAAAATAACCCCCCTCTTGCTCTATCTTGTTCTGGATACTGCTGGATATTCGGTGCTTCTTTGATAGGGATAGCTAAGAAATCACAATGGTGTCTTTGGGTTACTGCACATTGCTTTTCTACTTCGATGTTCAGGTTTTGTTGTTTGTTCTTCCATGTAACAGATTTTTATGCCTCGTTGAAGACATATTTGAAAAACTCCTCCTGGTGATACAGGAGTGGTTTGTTTGTGGCAAAGCTATTCATCTGTCTTTGTGAATTGGTAAAGATGTGACGATGTGACCTTTTACATACAATATTAGTATCAAGCAACGCCATTCCCATTTCTCTGCTGCAGTATTTTGTGGATCTCATGAGGTCTGCTGAACAAGGAAAACGTGGATTTTTACTATGACGTGTGTGGCATTTCCTGTACATAGTCTAGATTTTGCGGTTTAGAGCCGTGTGTGCTTTTGTATGTACATCCTGCTTTCTTGTGTTGCAGCTGAGCAGTACGGTGATGTATGACGGGGCACTTTGAATATTGATCTGCAAACAGGCTGCTGGGTAATGTGCAGTCGCCCCATCTTGGTTTCATATAGTATTAGGGGAAAGTGGTCATGCTGTTTTTGTATGTGATATTTTTACAAGTTCACATACACGTGATGCCATAATAAGGAAAGGGTGGACAAAAATATACAAAACTTAGGATCCAGACAGGTTTTTGGAAGCCGTACGTTTGTTTTGAGGGGGTTTGAGGGAGAAGGTGGGGGGAGGGAGCAAGGGTGATCACACACACTCTGTGACCCCCTCCTCCTCTCCCCTGCCTACCACAGTCCCACACCTATTGATAACCATTGTCAGGAAGGAGGGAGCGAGGTGTAAGCAGTTTCCATATGGCGTATTTCCCCATCCTCCCGCACGCCTATTTTGTTGAGTGAGAGATGTAGAGCTGACTGACCTGTCAGTCACCTCCGTGACCTGTCAGTCACCTCCGTGACCTGTCAGTCACCTCCGTGACCAGTCAGTCAGCACCGTGCCTGCATACATACAGCACTGCATCACTGCACAAAAATAAAGCAGGCTGCCAGACTCCTGGGATTTTTTTTGAGACCTGTAATAAGGATATTGTGGCTCATAGGAGTTTGCAATGTAAAGAAGTCCAGGAAAAATGTGGTACTCCAATATCTCTGGTGGGGAACACCAACCACACTAGGCTTTGGGAAATACCAATGCACACAGAATGAATAGGATGTTTGGTGGTTGATCTGGTCCGACTCGGGGCCCTGAGGGGAGGGTTTTTAGAACTTTAGATGAACCACTTTGTCAGAGTCATAGGATACCGATAGGGTTTACTTTACACGTTGTCACACATTCCCTGGTGAATTTGCTTCAGTTACTAGCAGGTAGTCAGTAAAAATGCCCCATTATTTCCAAGTGTTCAAGACGGGATACAAAACTGATGATAAGTTATTGTGCTGAAACACAGATTGGAGAAAAAATAGGAGGAAGATTACGGTTCAATTACAATCACAGCATAGAATTGGCGTCAGTGTTACCTGATGGGTTTTCTTTCTTTCTTTCTTCTTCGCCAGTTTCATGTGACTACAGTACATAAAGTCTTGATAATGTTCTATTTTTCACATTCCTTTAATGTGTTTTTCCGTATGGTGTGTAACCCCTTCCTATTGTTCTGGCTTTGCAATCGAGAACATTTACTTTTGCATAAACACCAACATTTAATCCTAAAGCAGCATTGCGGATTTATATCAACCAATGGGGGGAAACAATCAATTTCCAGTATATTGAGATGAATGGATGTAAATCAGCGCTGTGGAAGTTGTTGCGCCGTTTTTGAAAGTAATAATAATGGCTGGCTTTGATACATTCTTCCTATCACGGTAAGGCTGAGATTATAGTGCTCGCGACCTCTTCTCTATGAGGCTGCCCATAGTGTGCACGATCGATTCAGCCAATGAGGGCGAACCAGCCGGGTGACGCGTCCGCTGCACCTCCAAAATCGCTGGAAGCTTAGTCCACACATGGGCTCGGGCAAGAGGCACGCGCGACGCCATACGCCCACTATAATCTCAGCCTAACGTAGCTTTACTTTAGAGTACATAGTAGATTTGAATCATGTATGTGCATAGCCATCTTAAATCCACTTCCAAAGCTTTTTTGACACTACAGGTGTGTACTCTTGAGGCATTGTCAGTGGTTATCAATAAACCTTTTCTGCTGTCGGACAGTGAAAGGGATAACAATTGTTTTTGCTTTCTCTGCCAGGGGACCAGCAAAGTGTTGCTCTGCAGTGTTGTGCCTCGCTGGCGGCCAAAGGGTTACACGTGAGTGCAGATAAATAGGAACGCGTACTTTATTCACTTAAAAGCACCAGGCAGGACAGCAACAGAAAATATTAACACAGTAATAAGCTCTAAAATAACAGGCCGCAAAACAAAAAACAAGGGTAAGAGGAAATGCCCCTTTAACGATTGATTAAACACAGCAGTTCCTTACGTTTGCGACAATGAAATGATCTAAGCTGCCGATCGGTGGAGACCCAGCTTCCCAGGACTCGCGGTATGGCTGCCTGTTTCAAAAGGGGAAGTGCTGTGGCTTCCTAAATGGCTGCTGTAGCAACCCAAGGAAGATTATGCCCTTTTTAATGACATTTAATGTTAGAGTGGATAAAAAGAAAGATGCAAGTATTATCGAATACCTTGCAGCATATTTCTAAATAAAAACGCATCAGATTTTGAATGAAATGCTTTAAAGTACATTTGTAGGCGCTTTACATGTACTTAAAAAAATTACACTTGACACAAATCCCTGGGAAAAACGGTTTAACTTGGCTACATAAATTGACACAATGTAAACATGGCACATATTTAATCAATGACTTATTTGTGTGAGATGACCCCCGAATATTTTTAAGCCTTTAAAAATGCCAGTGTGGCAATGAGGGAAAGTGATGAATTACAAACGTATTGTGTGTGCCTTTGTCTCTAAAAGAAAGAGGCTGCCTGCATTTCAGGCCTTTCTATCCCTTACTCATAGCAAACTAGTGGGTCACTGGAATACTCCTGTTACAGAGGCTCTTGCTGTCTTGTCACGGATCGTTGGTCATCCGACTCGGAACCTGAAGTGTAGACAAGCTGCTTCTGTCTTTGTAGTTCAAGTCCATGTAACAATAATCGGAAACCTCCAGCTGTTATTTGCTATGGCAAATCTGCCCACACTGCTCTCCACCTTTTATACCGAGAAAGTATTTTAACTTGTCAGGGGAGGAGTGTTCTGATTAACAGCTACAGTACTATAGGGCTTTCAACACTAAAGAGCTATGGTTTAGATCTGTGGTTTTGAATCTTTTTTGTTTTGTTTTGAGGAACCCTACAATTATATTGTGAATTCCGAGGAACCCCAATTCTGTCCAACATCAGATGCATTGTAAGGACCCCCAACCCTCTCAGCGCGCCTGAGATCAGATACATTGTAAATTCTTCTGTATTTGGTATAATTTTCAAATGACCTGAAAATTGCAGGAAACCATTCGGGGAAAAACACTGGCCTAACCAGACCTGAGGAAGAGAGTAGATATATCTCAAAAGCTTGTCCTAGAATAACAATTGTTAATCCAAATAATTATAATAATAATAAAAAAGACTAGCCTAATACTCAAGTACTCCTTTATTTTGCAGCTGTACTAACACGACTACGTCAATTTAATTTCACATTATAATACCCTTTAATGGACAACCATAAGGTGTAGTTGTGTATGAGCTTTTCACAATTCACAAGACTTTTTCAAAGTAAATTCTACTTGGAATTTCAATGCCTTTTCCTCTTGATGACTGAAGGGCAGAGTAGGCCTCCCTTGGATTTCTACCTGTACCATGTCGGATATTTTGCAAGGCACAAATATGGAAATAAAACCTGCTGCGTATGAGATGCAGAGACCATTGAACTAAGCAACCTGGTGGCTTACAGAAAACGCTGACATGGATCAAATCTCTGTACAATTGGAGTATTCTAAAATGTCTAATAGTGTAATGAGGGAGGTGTCTCTAGTTACATTAGTATTTTTAAATGGCGCAGAATTATATTTCGGGAAATGGGACAATATCCAGGCTCGGTGTTGTGTTGCTAGTCCCTCCGTATAGAGGTTAAATTAATAGTACTTTATGCCTGTCCAAGCTATATTATTTGACTTCACAGGTTGGCAAGCATTTGATATTATGGTCGTTATGCTATAAACCGCGATAGTCAGTGTTCGACAAACCTATACATTTGCTCGCCCCGGGCAAGTGGATTTAACCCCCGGGCGAGTAAATATTGGCCCAAGCAGCACACGTTTGGTACTAGGTGGCGAGTAGATTTTTTTGTGTGGCGAGTAGATTTTTTGGTGATTTGTCAACCACTGGCGATAGTCGATGGGGATTTCTGCGCGGCGCGTTAGTAGTTGATGGAATAAAGGCCGGCGCGGTATTTTGCATGGGATTTTTATAAAATAATGAAGCAATAATTGAATGGGTGCCGCACACAACCGTGTCAATACATATAGTTATTGGTGGCCTGAGAGTCCACTGCAGGCAAGACCTGGGGAACTCATTCACTGGCAGAGGGACCAACAATGGTATCAACATGCTGGTGTGATCATAGCACCTTTATCACATAACGTTACATAATGAAGGTGCCATGTTTTCACACAGTTGTTCATTTAGTAACATGCAATCGATCTGGTGTAACGGAGCATGTTGTTTTTGTGATTTAATTAACGCAATTCTGTCTCGTTGTTTTTTGGGGGAATTATTCTTTTTGTACACATTTTGAACGAGGGATCTTGCGGAACTGCCCTATTTATAGCTCTGGGGTTCCCCGCCCAATCCCCGGGATTCTTAATGGTTTTGTTAGGGTTTTTTTTTCCCCCCTCCAATTATGGACATCAGATTGACTGTCAAAATGTGCGGGGTCCCTTTGACCAATAGGAAAGCGCAACTGTGGATGATGTTGCGGCTTCCTATTGGATGAAGCTTTAAATGTCCAGGAAATGACACCAGCAATTTAACGGGTAAGTATCTCAGGAACCGGGTAGGTCCCTGGAGATAAAATAGTGCGGTTTAGCGCCAAAGGATACTTTGGTTCGAATTATGTAAGAATAAAAATATTGAAATTGCTGCTTTACGGAGTAGAAGCAGAATAATTCATGTTTGCACCCATTTAAGTGTGCCTTTAATTTTGTAACTATATTCTGAGACTTGATCGTACTAGTGCAGTTTAGGCAGCTTGGAGACGGGGTCACAAATAAGAATGAAACTGTGTTGTTAATGTCTGATTAACAAAGCATTTTTTTTTTTATAGAAGCTAATCACTGAGTGTTTTGGGATTGCATGTAGATTGTCAATGGTATTGAAATTCTTAATCCCATGGAATTGATGCTGCATACAGTACATGTAACTGTTTAACAGAACACATTTAGCATACAGTAAATACCAATACATCCGATTTTGTATCAATTTTTTTTTATATACGTGTTGTCTCCACGCCAGTGCTCACATAGGGTAAGAAATAATGCATTTTCAAATGTTAGATGTTCCACTCACCGGACATTGTATTGTATGACCTGTTCTCTATTACTAAGTTTCTCTCTCACTTCTGGTCAACGAACACTTTGCTTCGCCTCCTGATGCGCATCAGCACTTCCTTCCTGCTTTTTACAAATAACTGGGTGAAAATCATTTGAAACCTATACTGCTTGACCTGTGAGAAAAGTCTTTGCTCCCAAAATCGTGTGCGAAAAATATGCGGTTGTTCCATTTACGTGTGTGTGTGTGTGTGTGTGTGTGTGTGTGTGTGTGTGTGTGTGTGCCCCCACTGATGTATGTTCACTACAGGCAAGTATGATTATGCAGACTATTGTGCTACTCCATAGAAGACAGGGCTTTCAGTTCTTTGCAGTACATACTTTGTACATATATGTCGAGAATGCGTTGGATTTGGTAAGATTAGCTTGAAAGGGAAATCCGATAAGATCTTGTTTCTGTTTAACAAAAAAAAGAGGAGGAAGATAGAAGTTCCCATCAGTCACGAGCGTGTTACCTCCCTGATCAGTGTGACGGACTGCTTTAGTATTTGCTAAACTACTGTACATCTATCTACATGACGGATTTATATTAAACGCTTCTTGTTGCCAGAGGTGCAGTTTCCTTCCTGTAGAACCACAAGCACCCGTGTAACTGAACCCTATACGCTAGTACCTTAGAGTATAGGTACTAATGGCATTGCCACTAGCATTTTGCTCACCTGTCCGTGGAATCTCTGACTGCCAATGATTAATATTTCCTTCATTCCAGAGCAGTCTCTTCCTTCGGCACAGGAATGGGTTTACCAAGCTCCATACCCTGTGGACTGCCGCCGTAATAATTGTTAGAAAGCACAGCTTGATTACTAGGATCTCCATTTCTTGATTCATTACTTGGAACAAAACTTGAGTACATTGTGTGCTCAGATCGATTTGCACAAAATGCATCTCCTACTTTTGATGTATTTGGTTGTGAAATCCTTCTGTTTATTATCTGAAATGATAAGGCTGGTGCTGCCCAACCTCCTGTGTGATCAGAAAATGTCGTGGCTTCAAGCAGTTTAGGAAGGAGCGACATGCTGTGTCCTAGTTTCTGGGTATATCATAAGCCAGAGTTGTCCAACTGGTCGAGTGGAACTCAGCTGAGCAGCCGATCCTGAGAGCAGACCCCTCTTCCAGGCCCCCACTACTGCCTTTGTATAAAATAAACTGTCAGTAACAATTTTACTGACACCATCTTGTCCTCGCACAAAGAAGCATCTGGCAAACATTTTGGTGCTGTCATAAACCTCCTAAGAGACACAGGGTAGGTTAACCTTATAAATATATTTATTAATATGCATTATCTTGTCACATTCCTCTGCAGCTGTCTTGTGGTATCTTCTTCATCCTGCACGTGGGATTTTGGATTCTTCAGCTCCGGAGTTTTTCTGTGTGCCAATGACATAATTTCTCATTGGCTCTTCTCTGTCCTGTTTATCCCTCTTTCACTGCCTGTTGCTGCAGCAATACCATACCCCGCCCCCCTATTTTTTTTATTTTATATTTCTTGCTTGTACATAAAACATGTGGCCATGTATAATTCTACATTCTCACCTAAAATGGCAACTAGTTCATGCTCCTGTTCTAAACCTGTCAAAATCCGGATTGTGTGCGTAACATGATAGCTGCTTCAGTCAGTGTAACTCAGCAGCTACAATGTATCCCCAATATATATTACTCTGGTAACATTAACTATTGCAGTTTGCAGCTCCAACTGCTGGGAATATTGGCAACAAATTATCCAAAACCGGAAAGTGTTGCAAAGATCTTGCACTGCTAGGAAGGTTGGTTAAAACGTGCTAAAGTTATCAAAGGATAACCCATTAAACATTTCACATGTTTTGCTGCTTCCGCACTACACCTGCGAGATCATAAGAGCTTTTCTAGTCGTACGGAGCACGAGTTTATTATTTTGTGCGGCGTACGAACACTTCTATTTCCTGCACACATTCTGCATGCAAGCGCTGGCTCTTATTAATACTGTAACCGCTCCCTGTTCACACTGCCAGGGTGCCTGCTTCCTGTCTCTGCCGGCACTCTCTCCCTGTAAGGGTGGTTATCAGTCTGTGTTTGTCACCTAAAGTAATCTGATGGCCTCTGGGCAGTTAGTCACAAGCTAAAATGCTGTAAGAGGTTTTTGTTCTTGAAATGGGGCAGCCCATCATATTTTAAAGCAGAAATCCCACTTATTTGTGTGTTTTTGTTTTTGTTTTCATTTTACCCCAAATTGGTTTTGCAGGATGGTGCCCCCCCTGCAGCTGAAACGTGCTATTTTTAGCTCGGGCTTCCCGAAATACTTACTGGTGACCACCGGGTTTAAATCTCCCTCCATATCCGCCATGCTTTGCTTGCAGCTCCCTGTTAGGCGGCCACTTAAATCCCCCCCATGAAACTATGAAGTAATACTGGTGAGTATCTCGGGAATGAGCGTCCTCAGAGCTGCAAATAGTGCAGTCCAGCTCCCCCCACCCGCTCCTGATTTCCATCCTGAATCAGAGAGGATTTTTAACTTTAAATATTGCTGCTTGAAAGTTATTATGTACACATGGTGAGCTGGGGGGGGGGGGGGGTGTTCCTTTCTTTCAGCCTCTCCCTTTTGTGTGATGTCGGTTTTCAGACCCCCTCTCTCCCTCTGACCTTATCTGGATGAATAAAACACCAAACCCATTTTAAGGCCCCCCAAGAAATGCAATTTCTAATAGGTTTCCAGACAAATAAGTAAAATCTTTGCTTTTGGTATGGTTAGATCGGTTCAATGAAGCCAATCGGACTGTTAAAGGGTTTACAAGATGTTTTGTTGGCTGGCACCCTCACAATTCTGACAACAGATAAAAGGATATTTAACGAGGCATAGAGTTGACTTGTTGTAACCTTGGAAGTAAAGGCCCTGTATTTCACCCTGTCACATGTCGTGGATGTTAGGAGTATGACTTTAATAAGACCTACGTTTGAAAATCAATAAAACATAATCGAAACTAGGAAAGAAATCAGTGCAGGGTTTGTCATTGCAACACAGGGTATCTCTGTTATAGTGGGGATTTGAGGACTATTCTTAGCAGGTTTGTAGGATCCGGACGGAGGTGGTGGTTTTTGGACGGCACTGTTGCAAAGCATGGATCGAAGATGAACCAGTCCCAGATCTGCTTTGTGTTCTGGAATAGCAGTTCAGCCAACATTTGTTCTACAGATGAGATTCATTTTCCCCTTGATCACTTTGCCTCTGTGGAGACGTGCCTTAATTGTTCCCATTTGGTAGCGGTACCCCATAAATGACAAGGTCCTTGGAATTGGAGGCTTGTTTATAGGGGGCCATTCAGCTTGATAGAGATAATAATTATATATGTATATGTATTCACTGTATTTAATTATTTGACGCATTCTGTGCGCTTTTTGGTGTGTGGTTTTCGATAAATCTTATCTCAGACTAATATCCACAGGCGACTTTAGTAGAGCGAAAAAGCCTTTGCAGTCCTTGGTTGCTCAGCGATGATTTGTTCATTGGCACCAGCCCAGATTCCTGAGGATTCTTGAATACTCTGTTTTCTAGCAGAGACGGCCGGTACGAGACAGAAAATGTAGCAGTTATCCAGTTAGAGCGAGGGAAGGTGTGTGTGTGTGTGTGTGTGTGTGTGGGGGGGGGGGGGGGAGGGGATCGCGTCACTGAGAGTACATGGTAATAATTTGCATGCGCTTGTTGGAAAAAGATACACTGGCTTCCACAAAGCTTTATAAATGTAGACTTTTTTTCCTCCATTCTTTTCTTGTGGGGAAGGGGGTGGGGGAGAGGAGGTGATTCTGACTCCAGAAGAAATGGTGAAGTACAGGCATATACCCCGCATTAACGTACGCAATGGGACCGGAGCATGTATGTAAAGCGAAAATGTACTTAAAGTGAAGCACTACCTTTTTTCCACTTATCAATGCATGAACTGTACGGCAATCGTCATATACGTGCATAACTGATGTAAATAACACATTTGTAACAGGCTCTATAGTCTCCCCGCTTGCGCACAGCTTCGGTACAGGTAGGGAGCTGGTATTGCTGTTCAGGACGTGCCGACAGGCGCATGCGCGAGCTGCCGTTTGCCTATTGGGCGATATGTCCTTACTCGCAAGTGTCCTTAAACCGGGGTATGCCTGTAGAATGATAAACTGTATATACATAGCCTTACGTTTTCCAAGGGGGCTTCTAAATGTGGACAGTGGTTTTTTTTTTTCAATTCAATATGCAACACGTATTGGAAAATAAGTTGATAACCTGAAGGTCTCTTCTTTCAGTTGGCGTTAAAGGCCCTTTGGAAGCATCCGCCCGTGATTTATTTCCCATTTTCTGCCGTATTCCACTGCGCGTTATTGATGAATGTTAAAACCTGGCGTACAGAACAAGTGCCGTAAAAAGAGCTGTTTGCTTTTACAAAACTATGCTCCGGGCTCCTTGCTAATTTATCACTTAATCACTCTTTATTTCTCACAGAAATGTTTATTTTTATGCAAATATTTTGTGTTTATGGCGATACAAATACAATTTGTTCCTCCAATAATGTCATAAAAATTGTTCCCCAGCTATGGCCACAACGGGTACTTGCCAAACATTCGCTTCTCCTGCATAGGGGCCCGAGGGGGTTGATAGTGTTTCTAATGGAGAATGGGAAACGCATGGTGGCAGCCATCTTTTTATGTAACGTACAGAAAAAGAACATCTTTTTGTTTTCATTTCCCTTTATTATAACTTTGAAACAATTGTATGATCACTCCAAAATGTGAGAAGTTCGATAGCACGGCCATTGTTTTACTCTTTAATTATTTTTATTTTTGAAATATATTTCTTGGAAATCATTTTGCCATTATACAGTACATATGCCACGTGCCCGACAACAGTTACTTCCGCGAGTGAAAACTGCAGTCCTTGTTATAAAATATCCCAAAACATCAGTGGATTTGCTGCAGCTATAACTTGTTAAAGAAAGGTTAGAATTTCTCTGGAAAACACCAACCACACATCGGTTATGGTTGGTAAAAAAAAGTGACGAAACCCTTCACCATGTAGCATACAGCAAATAAAGCTATCACTTGTGCGCACATTCACTTGTCTCACACAGGCCTGCGACCCTGCTTTTCCCCATTATCTCTTGGCATACAGGGCTTCCATTGCAGCAAGGGATACTGGGAAATGACATGCAAATGAGCACACTGTGTCACCTCTTGCTTCCAATCCATTTTAACATGGACCCCTATAAGCGTAAGCCTGCCATATAATAATAGCATGTTCTTGTATAGCGCTGCTAGTTGTACGCAGTGCTTTACAGAGACATATTGCAGGCACAGGTCCCTGCCCCGTGGAGCTTACAATCTGTTTTTGGTGCCTACGGCACAGGGAGATAGTGATTTTCCCAAGATCACGGAGCCGAGACCGGGAATTCAACCAGGTTCCTCTGCTGCAAACTCAGTGCCAGTCAGTGTCGTTACTCACGGAGCCGCTCCTTCTCCCTCAGCTTATTGCACAGCTTTTCAGCTGTCTTGAGAGGAGCAGTTTATTGTTCTAAACCCCAGGGAGCTCACACAGCACTTTGGAGAAGCTCCGTTCTGGGGTACTGCCCCCATGTTCCTGCATAAACGCCCCTGAAATCAGTGGCAGTTAGTACCAGTTTGGGGTGCGATACCCAGCATCGGCACTGGGGTAATCCTGGCGTTTATTCTTTATCATAGTCATCTGCGACGCTTTTATGTGACTCCTATGAAAGCTGCTTTCTGTGACTCTGGGAGGTGGCGTTGGTGCACGGTGTGCACGGCGGCATCTTTTTCTGAAAGAAACAGTCCGCGTGGTGCTAGTCGGTCGGTGCTAGAGTATCACTACTTTTTTTCTTTTTTCCTTATGTAGCAGGCTTCCCCCTAGCTCCCTTACCACCGCGGTAGCCATTACAGGATCGCGCGTGTGCAGTAAAGATAGCGCACGCGGTCCCAATGCTAAAGAGGTCCTGAGTGGACTACAATTCCCAGCAGCCTCTGGGGATTGCCCTTTCACCCACATCACGTGCAGCCAGCCAGCAAATAGGGTTTTGCAGCTTCTCCTGTGGAGGAAGGCTACAATGTTGCGGGGACCACGTTTGGCAGTTGGAGCTGGGAGCAGGAAGGGGAAGGAAGGGTGCAGGGAGCAAGTGGCTCCTACACCAGGTAAGGTAGTTTCCCAGATCCCAGGCAGGCCCCAATCCCCACCAGGGTAGTGGGTAGGTACTGAGGGACGGCCCCTAGGTTAGGGACCCTGCCCTTAGGAGTGAGTGTGCAGTCTTGTCAGTGTCACGGCTGTCAATGCTGTGTGCGCTGACAAGTAGGCACAGTGTGTGTGTGTGTGCAGTGCGGTTGCTGCAGGTACCAGGGTGGTTGCAGTGCGTTTGCTGCAGGTTCGGTGTGAGTGCAGTGGGTTGCTGCAGGTACAGTTAGTGCAGTGGGTTGCTGCAGGTATTAGGGAGAAGTTAGTGAGAGGGGATCCGGGAGGTGAAAGGAGAGGTAGAATGGGTGCAGGGGGTCAGTGACCCACCTGCATAGGACAGGCTACCCCGTAGGCCCCTAGGAGTGTTCCCTGAAGTCACCAAAGGTTGCTGTGCTGCAAGGACGCCCATAGTGGTAGCGAGCATCACCCGTCACTGTGTAGACAGCTAGGGACCAAGGGACAAGTGTGCGGAGCAGGTTTTGCTGGCGAGTCGTCTGGGACCAGACGGCTGGACATTGAGACCCAGGAGGCAGACCGCTAATTCATCTGACCCTTTGCGAAGAGGTACCGGTCACCGCCGTGACCGGAAGGTACTATAACAACAAGTGCACCAACACCGGTCAACAGGCGCTGATCCCGCCTTAGGCTAAACTCTTTAGGAACACCGAGCGAGTGGTTAAAGAACTGAGCCTATACCTATAGTACTATATATGGGCACGGGGTTAGGGGACGGAGACGTTACTCCTGATGAGTGGCCGAGCCACTAAGGTTATATGAGCGTTAGAGTATAAGTGTGTAAGATATATGTTATGTTCAGTAAAGCCCTTTGCTATTTCACATCCAGTGTATGTGTTCATTTGTATGTGTCCTGCGAGGAACAACTCCCCCTCTGCTGGGAGCCATCGCAGGTGGAGGCGCTGCACCATATAGTAGTATTAAGAGTAATTCACCCCAGGTTCCCCGTGGCGGAAGCTTAGCCCTCCTGGTTGCCAAACAGGTACAGCACCACAATGATGAGTAGTCAGATACACCTACCCACCCCAATCTCACTTAGGCCGAGTCCATAGACGGACAGGCCGTGCTGAGGCGTGCAGACGCTCCGCGCTGAGCCCCTGCATCCTCAATGAGGATGCCTTGAGAGGGGGCTCACGCGAGCGTCCGCAGGCGTGCTGAAGAGTTGGAGGTTTCAGCCGAGCACCAAGCTGTTTTTCAGCGCACTGTCGGCTGAAAACCTCCAATCACAGCACAGTAGCGTCAACGTCACGGCGCCGTGACGTCGGCGCCGTGACATTGACGTCAGTGCGTCGCGGGCGATTGGCCCAGCGACGTCACTGCCCCGCCTCCAACCACCTCCCCCCGGCTCCCTTCGCGCACGCTGGCTCGCCTGCAAGTCCGTGCAATCGCGCTGACTGAAGCAGGCGCGCCTCCGCTCTCCCCACCCCTCTATGGCCCGGGCCTTAGGGTGGGGGTAAGAGGGCTACACTTATGTTACAATTCCACTTTTATTTTGAAAGAAAACACTGACTCATTTCAGGAGCCGCCCCTGGCTATTTTCTCTTCTTTCTACAGCCTCAATCTTTGACATATATTCCAAACATATGTGTCCCAAAGGCTGGTAATTGTACAGATATATTTTTTTAAACCACTGTTTGAATGTAACAAAGAATGATGGAGTAGAGACCAATAAGACCTGGAAGTGATTGGGGTCCAAAAAAAGGCTAGTTTTATAAGGTGCATATTCTAGAGGTAAAAGTCATTAACTACATTGGTTAAGTACTGAGGAAAAGGCGATTTTAAATGTTCTTTTTGGCATGAAAAATTCTGTACTGAAAAAGTAAGGTATTTTGATACGACAAGTTTTGAAGATTAGGTGTCTGAGTGCAAATTTTTTTTTTCTTTACGAAGCATATTTTCCCGAAAAAAGGTACAAAATGCACTTAATGAATTTTACCTCTACAGCAACGCTATCATCTCTGTATGTGGATCTTCTTCCGAAGCAGAAAGATAAGACTAGCTGTGATGGCGGCAGTGTTAAAGATCGCAGAGCCGGATCACGTCCCAGAGTTGTTAGGGGACGGAGGACGTTGGTAACATGAGCTGTGTGCTTCAGCTTTCTGGGTAGATGCCTGAAATGGAAGAGGGCTGCTTAATATTTTACAGGGTGATATTCTCCCCTCTGGAACAGCTGGTAAAGCAGCAGGCCCTGCTGCCCAGCCCCCAATAACCAGCATTGTATGGACTAGGCCTACCTTTTACTTGGTCTTCCTCCTGATCCAGCAGTGGCAGCGCTATGGTGATCAGGGCTGCGTGCCAGTATTTTATTTACCCATGTACGATTCACTTTCCTTCTGGAGAAAAATAAATTTGTTTAGAAAGCCTCGCCCCTTGTATCTACAGCACAAACATTGCTTGAATCTTTCAGAAATACGGCCAAAAGCTGTACCCCAGCGTTTAATAAGGTTTAAATGTTATTTTAAAGCCACAATCCTGGAGTGTGTGGGTGTGTGTATGTAGTCTTGTGTTGTTTTTTTTTTTTTTTAAACCGATCCAAGAGATCCCCCGGAGCTGATCCACAAAATGCGGCGCTCTGGGGACTCCCCAGTTCCTGAGACACGGAGCGGTTTACTCGCCATTGTTTGTTCGGCGTCCGCAGTCATCTAATAGGAAGCCGCAATGCATCCCACTGATGTCGCGGCTTCTTATTGGCCTGCAAGAATAACCGGATTTGGCAGCCATTTTTATTTCCCTAGCAGGAGCAGAAATGATGGAAACTGAGGGGTCCACTGAGCTATAAATACCATGGTTCAGCTCTTGAGGGCTGGAGGGGGCTTATTAAATGTTAAACACATTTTTTTCCCTCCCCAAGTAGGATTTCTGGCTTTGTACCACTATTTGTAAGCCACTTCAGATGTAACCTGGTCATATTAAACACTCCAGCAGGCAAGCGCTATGTACATTAATGGCGCTATATAAATAGACATACATTACTTTCTGAGAATAGTTGTTGCCAAATAATATTGATGGGGTTTATTCCTTATTACATAGTAAATGCTGCTGACGGATTAGATGGCACAGAGTTGGTGTCGATCTGTACATTAACTGTTCCCCTTCCCCTATTCCTTTCACCGTAGATAAACCTACAGTACAGCTTGTTCTCCTACCTGTAAGGGTAAGCAGACAGCGTCCTGATTGTGAGCGACCTTGTACTGTGAGTCATTGAACCACAATTGGTCGTTTCCTCTCTCTCACATTTATGGCATTAAATTACGATCTTCCTTAATCCCGTTTAGTGCTTTAGGAGTTTCACTTCTCTGTTCAAGGCCCCTTTTCCACTGATGGGATAGACATAGGGGAGATGCATGAAAATAAATAAGCCTGTGGTTACTCACAAAAAGGTGACCAGTGCCAGCTCCTATTCATGTTGTAGAAAGTTGCTTTTTCACCCTGTGCCCCAGGCGATGCAATTTAATTTGTAAACCCACCTGGCAATATTTTGGTTATTCTTTAAGTAATAATCTCCACAGGATAGGGCATTACCTGTAACTCAGCCATGGCATGCCATGTTTTGCAGGGATTATTTCTATTATAGCCTAAATTTGTTTTAAATGTTTGCCGCTTATCTTGGCTCACATTTCTGGGCATTCATGGGCAAGAACACCTGGAAATTAGGCCAATTATAAGGTTGGGTTTCTAAACCTTTAGTCTCTAATTCAGATACAACCATGCACATGGTAATTACCGGATTGAAATACAGGGAATAAGAACTGTATTATTGGGCATACGGCAGGAAACCTAAGCAATGTATTCCTACTACAAAGGCCTTGTAATGACATGACGGGGAACAGTTCATTGTAGGTGCTACACTGAATAAAGAGAACTATTCTTATGATTATCATTATTATTAGAGCACACTCTGTTCATTTTATAAATTGGTCAGAATGAGCGAATGCGCAGGTCTTTGTGCTCTGTAATGGTCCCTTTGTTGAAGTCTGTGTTTGGGCCCTTATGTCCAGCTGTATTTTAGCCATGTAAAGCCCTGTTCCGACTCCTAGGAACTGAAGGTTTCTGCTTTGCGAGTGGAGATGAGCTTGGATTACAAATTGCCTGTGTAGTGGTTTATAGTGCTGTACAATTGAGGCCTGTGTGATGATGCTGGCAATAGGATGCTTTTATTTACCTGTCTCTTCATGGATCATTTCACCCATTCCTTTTCTCCATTCTTTGTTGACGTCAGAGTTGTGTTTTTGGCCTCTTGACACTGATTTTAATAAAAAATGTCCCTATCGATCTGGTTTCCCATTAGTTCCTGTTCCTTGGTAGTGTACATTTCCGTGAACATCAGAGCAGGTCATGTTGGATTTTTACCCTTGTTTAACCTTGTCCCTGCTGGAAAATCTCTGCTCTATAATGCTTTGCAGGATGATGGTAAAATAAAATATATTCTAAAGTGTGTGTGTGTGTGTGTGTGTGTGTGTGTGTGTACACGTGTTGCGTTTGGCGCTGGCAGTACTGACTGGCCTGTCACCACTGCCACCGGCAACAGTGCGCTCAATCATGCTTTACTAGCACAAGTGCAAAGCGTGACTAGGAGCGCTGGTGCTGGCTGAAGCGGGGACTGACCGGCTAGTCAGTACTGCGCTGCTTAGTCCGGTGAGAGCGGGCGGTGGAGCGAGGCAAAGCGCTTCGGGACTAGTCCCTGCAGTTAACTCGAGGCCCGGGGGAGAGAGAGAGAATTGCTCTAGGGTCGCAGTATGGCTGTTGGATGGGAGCGGGGATGGGCTTGTCAGTGTGTGTAAGGGAGTCTGGCAGCCTGAGTGTATGTCACAGATGCCCACTGACACGCTCACACACAGTTGCTGAAAGGTGTGGGGGGGGGGGTGGGGAAGGGGTTGACAACCGTGGCAGCCCAGCACCCCTCCCCTCTTTACCAAACCCTGACTCCTAAAAATGCCACCTACATGTTTTATATTTTTATGTATGTATATATATATATCCCCCTTAGCGGTGGTGCGTTTCAGATCCCTCTGGAAGCGCAGGGCTTGAGAATGACTGACCGGAGTAGTGTGAAGTAGTATGGATAACTTCCAGTTCCCCGTGTTTATATAATGGTTCAGGGCTCCTTCATGTGTAAGAGTTTTCATAGTCTGTTGGCTCAAGTAAAAAATGCTTTTTTATTTTTTAATTTTTAATTTTGTTTTAGTTTTCGAGACTTCAGATATTCATAAAACAAATGTCTGTCATTTCTTTCAGCTGCAGAATGAGCCTCTGAGTCATTGTATGGATTTGAGTAATGCAAAATGTGCTATATATATATTTTGAAAACCTCCCTTGCCATGTTAACACAGCTCAAATTATTTTAACTCTGCTAGCACATACCGCTACAGTAGCGATTATTACGGTGTCTTGGTACTTTGGACAGTGGTCTACCATACCTACTTGTTCAAACTGCAGCACACATTATTAGTGGATATTTGCAGTTATCTTCAATTGATCCAGAACACCTCATTTAGTGTTCATACTCTTAGGATCTAAGCGTTTAATTATAGTTTTACTACCCATTATTTTAATTTGTTGCAATAAAGTGTATGTTTTAAAGTGTTCACCATATCACCTTCCAGGTGTTTAGAGTGCCCTTACTAGGTTTCTTTTCTTTGGTTTGCTATTAAATGTACTTACCTAGGGAGCACCGACATCTATACATCTAGACAGCTGCGGGGGTTTTCTCTCCTCTCTTCTAATGTAAAAGGTACCAGTACCCTGTCTCTCACCTTCTCCTGCTCCTCATCTCTGCTGCGTTGGGGGTTGCGTCGTCATTTGATGCCGAATTGCTAAGGCGACGCGCCGTTACAAGAAGATGCCGCCGGAGATTAGGAGAAGGTACGAGGAAAAGGTGACTGTAGGTGCCAGTACGCCTCACCTTTGCATACCGCCACAAAAACCCCTGCTAAATATTATTTTCTTTTAGGGGCATTCGGGCACCAACATTATATAATGTTAGAGTGGGTAACAATATTCATTAGAACAGTCCATTCTACACATGTCTTGTACCCAGGACAAGGGTAAACTCCGGCTTTCTCATGAGGAAAGGAACATCAGCCAGAAAAAGCCCTTTCAAACTTCAAAACATTTATTTAAAGCAACAGAATATGAAAAATCCTGGTGTTTTTTTTTGTTTTTTTTAAACCGGTTTTGAAGTATTAGATAATACTGTCTGCATTTTAAGCTCCTAATGCCAATTTTAATGCTTTTGTTAAATGTACTGATAATTCCTTGGTTGCTACAGCAACCATTTATAAACTTGGATTAACTTCCTCTTTTGAAACAAGCTCTGAAACAGACCTTTTTGAGCTCTGCACTTTGGCAACAAAGTATCACAAACAGATGTGTTGCTTTGTTCCTCTGAGAACTGTAATAATAATGTGTTACACGTGTAACAGTGTTTCCCCCACCCGGTGGGAGATTTGCCCATTACTATGTATGTGGTGCATGATACCTGCTGGTAACAGGAGGGGTGAGTCATCCGCCGGTGGTAGTGGGGACACAGGACTAGGCTTCTGGGGTTCATACCCTACATATTCTGTAGCAGTGCAGCGCCTCCATCTGCAGTAGGCTCTAGGCAACTGAAGGTGATCTCCCAGGGTAGAACTATTACCTCTCCCCCAGTGAGGTCACACCAGGCCAGAGGTATAACAGGAACGGTTTATTGTCCTCACTGTACAGCATAGTAACAAGGCAGTGTCCTGCCCGAGGCAGTCTCTCAGCTACCACTGAAGGATGGGCTCTTGGGACTTCACTACAGGCCAATGGCACCCGCAGCAGTCCAAGCTTTTCCCTGCCCCTCTAGCAGACGTATGGTCCACACTCACTCTCCCCCGGAGGGAAGAGGACCAGAGAAGGCCCAATAGTCAGGCTCTTGGCTGTGTGACCTGCCCCTCTCAAGTGGGTAGAGGCACTACCGAATTTGGGGCGGCACTGCCCTTAAGTACAGCCAGGAGAAGGGCACCAGGTTTGTCTCATGACTGGTCATGTCGAGGCCGGATGTCACCGCCTCCTGCTGTCACTAAAGTGCAGCTCCTCGGAGGGGGAAAACGCCCATATTAACTACTGGCAACCTGATTGTACTAGGGCTTACTGCCAGTACAGGGCAGAATAGTAGCCATCAGGTGACCTGGCTACACACTTGTGTAACATTTTACTTCAGCTGCAGCATTTCACTGACTGCTGCACAGTTAGAAGGCGGCCATTATGTTAGGCGCACAATCAGGATTTTGACAGATTTATAACAGGAGCACCAAATGATTGCCAGCTAATGCTGTGGCCAGGCAGAGAACGGGCGCGCTGGCGCTCGTTTGCTGCGCCCTGCAGGGTCAGGCGATTCGTGGCCTGCTAGGCGTGCACTCGCCTGGGGGCGCGGGCACGACATCACGGAGCAGGTTCGCCCTCCGTGGGCGAAACCGCTCACGTGACGCGCTTGCGAGCGGCAAATTCAAATTTCAGGAACTCGCTCACGCTGGCCAAACACATTGCCTAAGTGTGTTTCATCGCGGCCAGCGTGAGCGCGCCCGCCCAGAGCCACCGAGGCCTTAGGGAAGAATGTAGAATTGTATTGTATTGTATGTCTTTATTTATATAGCGCCATTAATGTACATAGCGCTTCACAGCAGTAATACATGTGGTAATCGCATAAATAACAGATAATATAAATAACAGATCATGGGAATAAGTGCTTTAGACATTAAGGAAGAGGAGTCCCTGCTCCGAGGAGCTAACAGTCTAATTAGAATTATACATTGTAGCATGCATTAAATCTAAAAATAAGAAGGGGGGGGGTAGAATTGTTAATTTAATACCTTTTGTAATACGTTAAAGAAAAAGCTAATTCAAAATTGTTTTTCATTTGCCTTTTTAGTTCAAAAGTCAATCCTTTTTGTGTGTGACAGAATGTGCATTAAATGTATGTGAATTGCTATTTTATAAATGGTTGTCTTGTTGATGATCACAATCCTGAATTAAAATTGTAACGTAAAATAGCTTTCAGAATCACCAGGGGTGATAAGCGACTTCCAGGTGGTAATCTTGTGTACACGTAGACACTGTAGTCTCCTTGAGCAGCCTTGAAGATCCAAAGAAAAAATGAGTTTACTGGAGGAGGGAGAGAGCTCATTTGTTTGAGTGGTTGACTAGAAGAGAACATCAGGTTGGGCAGTAGATGTGTATCAGGCTAAGGCCCCGCTCCCTCAGTCAGCGCACCCGCACTGCAGACAGGCGGCGTGCTGACAGGCACAGACCGCAATATGCGGTCTCTAGGGAGCCGGGGCGGGGGGGGGCGGGAGTGGGAGGGGGGGCGTGGTTTGAGCGGAGGGACCGCTACTCCCCCCCTTCCTCCACGGGCTCGGTCTCCCCGGCTGCAGGAGGGAGCTGCTGCGGGAAGGTAAGCAACACACACACACACACACACACACACACACCCTACCTTGTGTAGGAAGCTGTCTGACAGCTCCCGCTCCCGCCCCCACCGCTGATAGGCTCATCAGCGCACCATGTGACGCGTCACCGCTCGGGATCACAATTTTCTTGCATCCCCTGGCGGCTGACACGTCACAGCGCGTAGTGAGCCGTGCAGCGAGGGGGGACTGGGACCGGCTCAGAAGGATTCCCCTGCTGGTGGGGAACGCTCACGCGGCCGGCTGGGCGCAGCGGGTCCCAGCCCTAACTCCTTTCAGTCAAGCTTTTGACATTGATCCACGTAGGAGACGTGTGAACAAGCTGTACTGTCTGGGAGCTGGGCCCTATGGTGGTTAAGAAGATTTATTGGCTGAGAAACCGAAACTGAGTGGTGTAGTAATTTCTAGTGTCTGCTGTTTGAGGGTAATCGGTGGCATGTGAAAGATCACTCCACTTCAATGACTTTGTCACACAGCAGAGGGCTTGGAAGGAAAAGCATGTTTTATTTGCAGATGACAAACATCTGCAAGAGGGTTGATGCTGGAATTGTTAGTGTTACGTAGGGGTATTATCTAATGACATCCAAGTGAACAAGAGTGCAGCAAACACACGCACTGTAAGCCGTGGAAGGTTACGGCTATTTGGGGGATCATCAAAAAGAGAAGGGCTCTGGAATTGATCTAATGAGCTAAAAGTTACCAAACTGGGGGTTGGGGGCAAGGGGAGGCAATTAACAATTACCAAAGAGAAGGCAGCTATGCCTCTTCGAGGATCATTAGTGATGAGCCGGTTCCATCTTCTTTTGTATCCTTGCATGTTGTTAATTTGAGCTATATGGGCAGTCACTTTTAAGACTTTTCTCATTCTAACTACATAATGTTTGTTTTTAAATAACTTTGCACTTTCCTTAATCATGCGAAAGTTTGTCTTTTGTTCTATGTAGATGCACAGGACACCTTGCATATATTCTCTGTGGGAGTGGAAATGCATGTTCATTGCATTGCCTTTTTTGTATAACCGTGGCTAGAGATCTGTAAATGCATCTTAAGTGATGGCTAAATGTATGGAGACTCCATTTGCTTGTCTATTGCAGTGCTATGCCGGCTATTAAATGCTTTTCTTCTGGTAATGCCAAGAAGTGACTGAGCTTGTACAGCTTAAGAACACCAGTTCCATGTTTCCTGTGTGTTTCCCATGTGCTGCTCTCAGGCCATCTGTCTGCACTTCTGAGGACACGAATCCAGAGGTAGCAGCCAGCAGTAATAGCTTTGTATTAAAAAGCCCACCAGAGGAACCACAGCTCTGACCGGCACGTGCCTCAAGCTTTAATAACATGTTTACAACTCTGCAAGTAACGGAACTAGCTAAAGTCACCACACTGGCTTTCTGTGATATCTCGCTATTAAAACTCTGTCAAAAAAGTTACGTTGGTTGCATTTTAGACCAGGGTTTAATCTCTCTCTGGATTTGGTCTGACTGTTATGGAACAGAGTGACCCTGCCCATGCTCTTAAAAGACCCTTCCAGCCAGGATAGCACCTGACTGCCAGGGACTCCAGTACGCACCACCATTCAGGACTGCAAGAGGGGTTACTCCCAAGAGGACCACCCAGACCTCTGCAGAAGGACCTGCTCTTACACATGAGAACCCCCCATCACTGAGACCCCCCCCCCCATCACTGAGAACCCACAAGCTCCCAGAAGTGATGTAATTACTTTAAAAAAACAAATAATAAAAAAAAAAACGTATATACACCCCCCACACACACCTACCTACCTGGTGGTGCCTTGGGGCAATGAGGCTGCTGGGTTCCTCTATAGCACACTTGAGCTTGCAACAGTCAGGGAAGAGGGCTATTACAAATGCAAGGCTCAATATAAAAAAGCACAGTATACATGAGGTTAACATATAGAACACAGCAGTAAAATAAAGTCCTGGGCCAATCAGAACAGGAGTCTCTCTCCCTCTCCCGCCTTAAACCCTTCTCACTGACTTCCCCATACCTAGGGGAATGCCCTTCCCCTAAATACCCAACTAGGACCCCCTCTATCCACATTTAAGACCCAACCTCAAAACACACCTGCTTAAGGAAGCAAACGAGTAACTCCATGGCTGAGATTTGGCAGCCATTGTGGTTCCCCTGAGGGTTCCTACCCGGTAACTTCACCGGCAAGTATCTTGGGAATCTGTGGGTTCACCGAAAATAGTAGTGTTTAGCTCAGGGGGAACGTGACCTCTGTAAATGTCCTCGGAGTGGCGCGGGACATTTTAAAGATGGCATCGTCGAGATCGCGACCGACGAGGAGTTCTCCCGGCGGCGACGTGTTGCGATTTTGGTTGCAGCCAAACGACCTAGACCGAAACACAGAAACACCCCCATACAAACATGTTAAGTTCTACTTGCAGCTCAAGTTAGCGGGTGGTGTGCCAGTTTATTAAAATGCTGAATATTTTCTGGCATTACCATTACAGACCACCTTGGAAGACATGGGATAGTTTAGGAACTATAGGTTTTCTTTGTTTATATTATATTTTACAGTAAACCCGCACCAGTGTGTCACTCCTGCTCACCTGTAGTGAACAGTTGGGTAAAATAATTTACAGCTTCATCTAGATTCTAATAATGTTTTATAGACCAATAGCCTGTCACATTGTCGTAGCTGTGAATGACGCATGCTGCAAAAATCAGCCTGGAGCAACAGTCTATAGATATGACACACCTGAAGGTGGGAAAATGGCAGATTATCTGAATTATAGATGTACAGTAGATCAGTTGGCATTTCAAATTCACACCCACCCACAACCAAAAGAAGAAACCTCAGGATGTTGTGTTACATCATCAAAGGGAGGAAGGGCTGGGCTGGGTGAGAGATCAGCATGCTGTACTGTAGCTGTGGGCGTCGCAGGACTAGATCATAACAGAAGCTGCAGGTCGGTCTATCTGTATACTTTTCTATACATGATTAAAGAATGCCGCATAACTGATTTGTTCTACTTTATAAATAACACCAAGTTTCATTTTGAATGTATTGTATTTCAAAGAATAGCTAGGTGTTTAAAGCAGTGCTCCATTTTAAACTCCCGGGCACTTAATGTTTCAAACGCCTCTAACTCCTGTACGGAGTATCAGATTGGAACTATAAAAATATGATGGAAAGAGCAAGAAGAGATCTCTTAAATAGAGAGTAAAAAAAAAAAAAACAAGATGCAAAAAGAAAAAAAAACCAGTGATCAGGCAGACTGCTGCTTTTGCATACAGCACCAGAACTGCTGGGCTGTGTCCAGTTGTCTCATTTTCAAATGTATCATTTTGGGGAAAATCCCAGTATATTCTGAGCCAAGCGTTGTGAGCGGTCCTGTAGCTGCAGAGGGGCTAACTGGTACATGAGCGGCAACAGAGCCATATGTTTTTTGTTTGTTTTTTGTACATGAAGATAATAGATTAATCTTCTTTCAGTTGCCACAAACATATCCATGTTCTTGTCGGTGATCTGACGCCTTCTTGTGGAAACGTAAGCCCGGCCTGGTTTGTAGATATAATGCCGGCCACGGACGTGGCTTTTCCCTGGAGCGTGTTAGTGACCGATTAGACATTTGCTATCACTCTACTCACGTTCTGCTTACTTTGTTTCCTGAGAATGTGTTAAAGGTGGAAAAGATTAAAATAAATAGAATGTAATTAGAATTTCTGAATCTGCCAGTAGAAATTACCGTTACCATGGCTGTTCTGCTGAAATATAGCATTATACATTTTTTAGTGTTTTTTTTTTTTATCACAATTGAGATTTTGTGAAGAAAAGAAAACCCAACTGCTTTAGAAGACTCTTTTTTTAAGTAACAAAAATGAGCATGTAACATGAGCCATCAGTAGCATGATCGCATGATAAAGTGGCTGCCAGCCATCTTTTGTTCTGTACCAACATACCAAAACAACAGTATATTAACTTTGTACGTAGGACATTATTGATATATTTGTGCACCGTCCGTGGTCGGGGTAATCTAGGTTGGGAAGCCCCATATGTGATGATTGCTATTGTGATCCTTGCAGTTAAGCTTTGTGTCATTGCTTTGCAGTGCATTGCAGGGCTCTCTGGTAGGGAAGAGGAAAGACTTGCAGGACTACTAACCATTGGGCTGCCCTAAGTGACGTTGCCTGTTTAGCACAAGAACTATCACACTGTGAAGGGCTCTTATGGCGTACAGTAGACGTCCATGGTATTTTTGCTCGTGTTCTCTGGGGAGATCGCGTTCACGTCACAGGGGGGCGGTAGCGACCACATGATCGCTACCCCAAACTTGGTGGCAATCGCAGAGGGACGGCAGCAAAAGTGTTAAAGAAAGTTTGAGACGGCTTTTAGAAACTACAGTGGACTTTCCCTTTACTCCGACCCCAGTGAAAATGGGCTCAGGGGACGTTTAGCTTTAACATGCAATTTCTCACCTTGGTGATTTAATGGCTATTCATTGGGTTACTTCGAAATCCGGGGCCCATTGCATACACCTGCTCTGTGTTCATGAGTTTATTGTCAAAACATTACGTGCTGATCATGTTTTTTTTTTATTAGATCGTGACCTTCTTTATGAACACAAAAGAAAATGTAACAAGTAAAACTGGGAAAACCCAAGTAGCAGCATGTACTGAAAAGTCGGTGAAAGAGAGAGCCATCAGCAATATCGTACTGTACTGTGGGAGGTTTTCATGAAAACTGATGGTGCCAATTGAGGCATTATTGCATGGAGACTTCCACTGGTCAATGGGCATTTCCGTGCAATAGGAGGGATTGGGGCAGTGTCACAGCTAATCGGTAACCCCCATTGTGGGATAAACACTATTCACAAGACCTGCGAGTATATAAAAGTCCTCAAAATAGCAGTCATGGATAAACACCAACACAATTTAACTTCATGAAAGCGAATATAAGTGTGTGTGTGTGTGTGTGTGTGTGTGTGTGTATGTATATACAGCTAAACCCCGTTATAACGCGCCTCGCTATACCGCGATTCGGTTATAACGCGGTTTTCCCGTGGCTCACGTTTAAATAAAAAAAAAAAAATTTAAAAAAAAAATTTAAAAAAAAATTTTTTTTTTTTGCACACTGCACACACTGCACACACTGCACACACTGCACACACTGCACACACTGCACACACTCACTGCACACACACTGCTCATTGCTCACACTGCACACACTGCACGCACACTGCACACACTGCACACACACTGCACACTGCACACACACTGCTCATTGCTCACACTGACACACACTGCACACTGCTCACACTGACACACACTGCTCACACTGACACACACTGCACACTGCACACACACTGCTCACACTGACACACACTGACACACACTGCACACACACTGCACACACACTGCTCACACTGACACACACTGCACAGACACTGCTCATTGCTCACACTGCACACACTGCTCATTGCTCACACTGACGCACACTGCTCACACACACACACAGCAAGGTAACCCAACCTCTGTGGTGCCTCTTCAACATTAACCCCCTCACAGCCAGGGGAAAGGGTGTCCGAGCGTCCGAGCGTCCGGTGTGTCCCCCTCCCCTCTAGGCTGGTGTTACGGCCCGGGGCGGGGGGTGGGACGTCATTATGCTGTGGGGGGGTGGCGGGGCCCTGCGCTGCGGCTGAGTGGCAGGACGACCCTGCGCTACGGCGGGCCCTGTACTGCTGCGCGAGGGCCCTGTGCTGCGGGGGCGGGGGGGGGGGGGGGTTAGCGGTCTTCCGGAGACTGTGCTTACCTGTCTCCAAAGCAGCACATCCCGACAGCGATCACTTTAGGCACCCCTCACGTTCGCCGTGCGCATGCGCATGCGCCGTGCGGCTTGTGAGGTGTGGATGTTCCCTGCCAGTTCCCTCTGCTCCTCCTGAAGCGGGGACCGGAGGGGCATCCCCCCTCCCATCCCGCGGCCTGTCACGCGGTGACAGGGGGAAGCGGGGACCGGAGGGGCATCCCCGCTCCCATCTCCTGTCCTGCGGTGACCGGGGGAAGCGGGGACCAGAGGGACATCCCCGCTCCCATCTCCTGTCCCGTGGGATGAATATGCGCTGATGCGGCGGCCATTTAAAAAAAAAAAATTAGCGCCACCCCGTTACTAACGCGGTGGTCTCGGGTTGGACCCCGAGGACAGCGTTATAACGGGGTTTAGCTGTATATATATATATATATATATCAGTTTTTGGATCATAAACATAATACGTAAGTGCTGCTGCTATAAGAACAAAGTTGAAAACATAAGGCCCCGCTCACACAGCACGCTACACAACGTGCTGCGCGCGTGCGTTCGTCTCGGACACCCGGCGGCCAATGGTAGTGTTCAGTGTTGAAACTACCATTGGCTGCAAAGTACGGCATCAAATCAAATGCAAGACTTGAGAATACATTAGGAGTGTGGTCTGTGTTTACAATATGTGCATATATTTATTTACTGTCTCCTGACTTCTGTATGTATGTACAGTCTGTATATGGTGAGTAACTACAGCTTATAGGGCTCCATGTTAAAATGGATAAGAGGCAAGTTGACACTACTCATTTACATGTCATTTCCCAGAATCCTTGGCTTTAGTGGAAGCATTGTATGTGAAGAGATAATGAGGAACAGCGGGGTTGCTGGGCGGAACATGGTGATATATTTTTGACTTGCTGGTCTTGTTTGTTGAGGGTGTTTTTCACATATTTTAAACTTTGTCTGTGTAGCAACAGCACTATCTGCTGATTTATTGTGATTTACATTCCGGATTCAGTTTTATGTGGTTTTGGAATCATTTTGAGAAGAAAAAATTCCCCTTGTGTTTGGGACTGTCTGTGTTTATTTATTTATTTATTTATTTATTTATAAAATATTTTACCAGGAAGTAATACATTGAGAGTTACCTCTCGTTTTCAAGTATGTCCTGGGCATAGAGTAAAGACAAATAATACAGGGTTACAAATACAGTTACATAACGAGCAGGGTATACATTATACACATAATCTATACTATGCTTTATCTACATAAACATTCTGTAACATTTTCCTTGGTAGTTTTATATGTTACGATGAGCTTTTATGAGTTTTTTGTGTTCAGTCCTGCAAGCCTTGCAGCTAAATATTCAGCCCTGCAGCGCTAAGTGTTCAGCTATTATCCCTTCAACTGTCGGTGTCAGCAACCGAAGGGTTAATTAAGAATGTTTGACCAAATTAGAATGGTGACCTTGTTTTATGGGGCTGAGAAAAAAGGTTTTAACATCAATGCTTCTCCACAACAGTAATGAGCAGGACGAGAAACGTAAATGGTAGTTGCAAGATACATTTATATTTTCTAATTGGCTGTACAGGACTGGACCTTTCAAGACCAAAAAATGAAAGCTGGTTATGTTGTCATCTGACCATGTGACCTAACTTGAGTATGACCTCTGCTGAAGGGATGCAAAGGACGGGCCCAGCATGGGCGCATACCAGGGGCTGGCTGGAAGGAAAGTCCAACCAACCGGTCCAAGAGACAAGGCGGCCCACATACACCATACAGACGCACGCGCACACCAGATACACGCCATCCATCATACAATGAGAAAGCTCCATACACATACAAAAGCACAATAAACACACCCATCACACCCCGTATATACACCAGCAATGGAAATTCACGGGCGCGAGCACCTAAAAGTTTGTCCCTGATGCCTATATTTTGTCAAGGGGCCATGTATTTGTATATTAATGCAGCAGACAATGCAATATCCTACATGTGTTTTTTTGGTTTTGTTTTTATAAATCAGTTCTATACTGTGAGAAAATAGTTGTAGCGCATTTTTTTAAATTTTTTTTAAACCAACTTTTTTTTCCCTCTTTTTTTTTTTTTAGTATGTTCTTGTATAGATAGCGCTGTTAGTTTTACGCAGCGCTTTACAGAGACATTTTGCAGGCACAGTCCCTGCCCTGTGGAGCTTACAATCTATGTTTTTGGTGCCTGAGGCACAGGGAGATAAAGTGACTTGCCCAAGGTCACAAGGAGCCAACACCAGGAATTGAACCAGGCTCCCCTGCTTCAAACTCTGTGCCAATCAGTGTCGTTACTCACTGAGCCACTCCCTCTCCTACATTTTTAAAGTGTTATAATGTAACAAGCCTTTGTTTCTATAGCAACAATTTATGGCACACCCCTTTTTGAGCCCTGCCCCCTCTCTAGCAGTGCATGAGGTCAATTGTTTCTAGTGACTGCCTGGTCACATGATCTTCCCCACAGAACTTTGTCATATTAATATGCATATGTGTTCCACTGACTGCAGAATACTCTTGCAGTCATTTAGTGAACCCCCAGGCCGAATCTTCACAGATCGATCACAGGAGAACGGATCGATCGGCAACTTGGCTAATTACTTATCATTGTGTGGATTGTATTGATGCACATATTAATGCTGTGTTTCCACCCCCCCCCAATTTCCCCCTTTAATATGTGCATCAATATAATCCACACAATAAGTAATTAGCTAAGTTGCAGATCGATCCGTTCTCTGATCAATTGTGCCATCCTAAACCTCTCCCCCCACCCCCCCCGCCCCCAATGCATCCTCTTCCCCCTCTGTGCTGCTGTGGATGTACAGCTCCCCCATCCCTAAGGCCTGGGACATAGTAAGCGCTTAGGCTAAGGCCCCGCTCCCAGAGTCAGCGCACCCGCACTGCAGACAGGCGGTGCGCTGACATACACAGACCGCGATATGCGGTCTGTAGGGAGCCGGAGCGGGAGGTGGGCGGGAGTGGGAGGCTTGACAGGGAGGGGGGGCGTGGCTTGAGCGGAGGGACCCGCTACTCTCCTCCCCCCTCCCTCCACAGGCTCGGGCTGGAGCTGGAGCTGCTGAGGACACACACGCAGGCACTTATACATACACACACACACACACACACACACACACACACACACACGCAGGCACTCACGCACTCAGGCACACACAGACAGGCACGCACTCAGACACACACACAGACAGGCACTCACCTGCTTTCACTCCACACTCCTCCCCGCTCCCCGAAGCCTCTCCTCCTCCCGAAGCCTCCCCTCCCCATTGGCTCACAGCCACACCACGTGACGCGTCAACGCTAGGAAACACCATTCTCTTGTGTCTCCTAGCGGCTAACGCGCCACAGCGTGTAGTCAGCTGTGCCGCCAGGGGGGACCGGGACCGGCTCGCGAGGATTCCCCTGCTGGTGGGGAACTCGCGACATGGCCGCCCGCGCCAACGAGCGCAGCGGGACCGAGGTCTTAGGTGCTGCTGCTCGCTCACGCTTGTTGCCGCTCGCTCTACCAGGAGCTTTTTGCTGTCCTGACAGAGGAGACAGCAAGCGCGCTTGGGAGGCGGGTATCACTGTGTGTGTGTGTCACTTGGTAGCTGTCAGTGTGTGTGTGTCACTTTTGAAGTGGTCTGTGTGTTTGTGTGTCACTGGGGAACGTGTGTGTGTGTGTGTGTGTGTGTGTGTGTGTATGTATGTGTGTGTGTGTGTGTGTGTGTGTGTGTGTGTGTGTGTGTGTGTGTGTGTGTGTGTGTGTGTGTTATATAATATTTTAAAAATGAAAAAAAAAGACGTGAGAATAAATTATTTATTAACATTGTGCAACTTTGATAAATATATGCACGCGCGCGCGCACATGCATACACATGCACGCGCACGCACACACACACATACACATACACATGCACACACACATGCACACACGCGCACACGCACGCACACACATGCATACACACACACATACATACATACACACACATACACACACACACATGCACACACACATGCACACACGCACACATGCACACACACACACATGCACACACACACACACACACACACACATGCATACACACACACACACGCGCATACACATGCATACACACACACACACACACACACAATGCACACACACACATGCACACACAGACACACACACACACACAGGAGACATGGATCGGGGCAGAAGGGAGACATGGATCGGGGCAGAAGGGAGACATGGATCGGGGCAAAAGGGGGACAGACCGTCAGGGGGCGGGCCGGGGGAGGGCCAGTGACGTCACGGAGCTGGTTCGCCCTCATTGGGCGAACCGCTCACGTGACCGGCCTGTCTCGCCGGCAAGCGGGGGAATTTTAAATTCCCCTAAGACCTAAGGAAGCGCAGGTGAGCCCCTACTAAAGCCGCTCTAATTGAGGCTGTAGGGGCTCAGTGCTGAGCGGGAGCGCGCGTCAGCACGCTTCCGCCAGCAAGCGCCAAACATGGCCAAGGCCTTATCCTCACCTTCCTTATCTCTGTTTTAACATCCTTCCAGGGCCTTCTAACATTCCTCCCCCACCCCACCTCATATGCATCTCTGTACACACACACACACACACACACACACACACACACACACACACACACACACACACACACACACACACATATATCTTGTGTCCCTATGGAGGAGAAAAATCCTCACTGGTTGACATGTCCACACACACTGATTTTCGGCGTCCCACTGATTTTTGGAGTCGGTCTTGTTAATTTCTAGCATCCTCACTATTTAATACTACACTGATGCCGGAAGTGTCTTTACCAGTTACACGCACGTTTGTGCAGTAGGTCTCACTGATGTATTCCTTTGGGGTTGATGATATTTCTGCACGTGTTTGCAGCTTTGCTCTCTGCATAGTAATGCGTTCCTGGCTCTCTGCCAGGGTATGTGCCATCGGATCTATCTATAGGGTCCATGCCCTCTGAAGTTCTGCCTGTTCTTCTCTGGTCCTTTTTTTGAGGGCAGCGGTTTGTAAGCTCGGGGCGCTGCTCCACCCCTCTGCTTATCCTTAGGGTGCACTTCCTTTACTCTTCAATTGCCACTCGTCCTCAGTCCCGCTGGCTGTATTGGAGCTTTGTACGTTGGAAAGGGTCTTCCTGAGCATCTTGGCTGTCTGAGAGAGCAATATGGCAGAAAGTGAGATGAAGAACGTAGGAACGTGACAACCAGGGGGATTCTGGGAGAGGAAATTGCAATGACAGCTACTTCAACAGTGATCAGTTTCAAAACAACGGCTTCTTTTATTTTATTATTTATTTCTTTTTGTTCCCTGTACATCCCCAAAACGGATGGCACTTAACCCTGGGAATACATCATTCATTAGATATATTTGCTGGAAAAAAGAAATTGCCGCTGGGATCACTTGGAGTCATTACAAAGCACCAATGATGATGTTGCTTTATTGGTCTTGTGGGAACGAGCTGTCGGTTTCAACGCCACTGAGACGGAAGGACCAGGGTATTGCTGCTCTTAAACAAATAGAAATATTTTTTTCTAGTCGGCAGGTTTGGGGGTTTTGTTTAGTAAATGAAGAAAAAAGGACGGTGCTTGCATGTTTATTAGTGGATAAAAGCAAGTAATCCCTGTAGTGACGTTTTGGCTGTCATAGTTTAGTAGATACAATGCAATTAAAAAATGAACAGTGTCATGACAAGAAAGCCCAATGCTATATCCAATGACATTATTTAGTACATTACCACATATTTTATGTATATGCATCAGTAGGGCTCATTTAGTTCAATCCTTCTAAGCTTGCGACCACGTCAAGGTAAACCCATTTCAGCAGGTCCTACACTACCAATATTATACTGTCTTATATATTTCTTCCACTGCATAGAGTTTCATTGTATATATTAGGTCAGGGGAGCGCAAACTTTTGAAGCTGGGCCCCCCTGTCTTCCCCTGCTCTTGCGCCCCACCTCACCTTGTATCCGCGTCAAATGACGCAGCGGGATCATGTGACGTCACAAAAAGATAAAACTTGCATCCACTAGGCGTGGATGAACAGGAAGAAGCTAAAGGATAAAGCAACACAATATACAAGGGCTATAAAATGTCAAAACAAGTACAACAACAGTAACCGGTCAATGAAGGCAACTACTGGCATTTAAGTACTTTAAGGAGCAAGAGATAAATGGGGATTAACGAGGGCCAAATTAATGAGGGCCGTACTGTCAGTGGCACACAAGTTTAGAAATTAGTCCATGTGGGAGTACCTGTCTTCTTCTATACATCATATCTGATTGTGTCAGACTGCACCAAACTATTGGCTATAATGGTTTTTGCACTGGCATTTATTGTTCTATAAATGACGCCACAATCCTAGTAGCACGCTCTTTGACACACATACATGACGTGGATTTGGGTTCTGAGCTTATAGGAGGCATGTATGTATATATGTATGTATATATGTATGGCTCGACAAATGCACTCGTCTGCACGCCACAGGCGAGTGCATTTTGGCCGCTGCCGAGTGCTTACCTGCGGCGTGGTACGGCGATCAGTCTTCCCCTGCAAATTTTACACTCTCCCCTGCAGGTCCTGAAAAAATTGTTGCCATGGCAATGCACGGCCATTTTTTCAGAACCTGCAGGGGAAAGAGTACAATTTGCAGAGATGGGGACGGAAATCGCCACAGGTAAGTCGGGGGGTAGTGGGGTGTGTGTGTGTGTGTGTGTGTGTGTGTGTGTGTGTGTGTGTGTGTGTGTGTGTGTGTGTGTGTGTGTGTATGCGCGCATGCGCGCATCAGGGACATCCCTTCAATATTAAAAATCCAAAAATATTTATTCCTTACATCAATGTTTTCGGTACTATATGGGACCTTTCTCAAGATATATACATATACAGATGCAGCAGGCATTATTGCTCCGGCTATCGCACAATATTGCGTATGAGATGGCGTGAGTTTGAACAATTTTGTGAGTGTGTACACATGCACGTATCTCAACAAAAAGTACGCTTATAAAAATAATTTAAAAAAAGGGGAGTTTCGCCCACTTTTAAGATTTTTATAATACTGATGGAGTCAATTGTTATATCTTACTATAAGGACGTTCTTTTAGTCTTGGCGTCAGCGCACCGCGTCAAATCAAGTTGATTTTAATCCATCACGTGCGCCTATAGTGGGCGCAATGGCGCAACACAGCGTCAAATCGCTGAAGTCAATTGAAATTAATTTTATTGGCGACTGCTGCGTGACGTGAGCGGTTCAGCCAATGAGGGCGAACCACTCACAGCCACGCCCCCTTGTCTCCTACACTATAGGCAGAAATCGCTATGACAACGGAGATGGGTTACATCACTCGGTCACGTCGCCGTAGCCGGGACTATAAGTGCGACCTAACTGAGCGAGTGCTACGGACTTCTTCTTTTTTTGTTTTTTTGGGTCTGTTTCCTGGAGTTGGACATATACACTCATGCATGTGCCCTTTTACACGCACGCATACATACACATGCACACTCTCGTGTGTGTGTTTGTGTGTGTGTGTGTGTGTGTGTGTGTATATATATATATATATATATATATATATGTGATATAGAGGTATCTGTACCGTGTTAGCCGAGCTTAATAATCAAAAATGAATAGACGATACTGTTCTGTGGCTAACGAAATGCTTTTATTTGTGGAGCTTTCGAGATACACTGATCTCTTCTTCCGGCGGTGTTACATTGAATAAATCAGGCAAGGGTTTACTTAAAAACAGTGTCTCCTGGAATGTTATCTGTGCTTATCTCTCCCCGTGTGTAGATGCGATTTATGACTAGGTGTTAAATAGTCCCTGAATGCACACACACCTTTTGTAAAGCGCAGTATACACTGTGGGCTCTTCATTCATTTATATGTACATACACATACACACACACACACACACATTCTTACATCACTAACATTCAGGGACTATTTAACACCTAGTCATAAATCACACACTACACACGGGGGAGGGATAAGCACAGATAATATTCCACGAGACACTGTTTTTACGTAAAACCCTTGCTTGCTTTATTCATTGTAACACCGCCGTGTATCCAATCGCACATGTATACGGGTGTATGTGTTCTTTGCTTTTAATATCTCATGAACTAGGGGAGAGTGCCCTGATTCATGATGTAAATCAGGTGGGTCTCTTCTTATAAATGCCGATGTGTTGTCATAATGAACGTGTTTCCTGGTAGGTGTTTTCTGAATACCACACGCAGAAAATAAATAGCTTTACGTTCACAGCATTAGACAATGCCTGGATTTGTGTTTTTTTTTTTTTTTTTTAAAGTTACCCTTAGTTATTATGCCAGAGTTTTTACTGCGAATTTTGAACCACATGAGTAGTTTAACCCTCAAGTGGTTAAAGAGATCCAACGAGCCTGTCATTGTTACAGGAGGCTGCCGAGCCCCAGAAAGTCCAGCACATCCAAGGTCTTCATGTGCAGGAAACTTGTCGAGCTGGATTTTCCCGGCTGCGCGTCCTGCGATTTGTATATGTGTGTTTCTCAGACGGCTGCAGTAATGAGAAGGCAGGGAGAGTAGGATGATGCATAATGCGTAGAGCGGGGTAGCTTTAATAACAAAAGGCAGGAGAGCAGTATGTTACCCATACACGATATGTAGAGCAGCTTGGCGCACTGCTTTTTCCTCCTCGTGAATGGAGCTTTGCAGCTATAAATGGATCCATCTGCCCCCAGGCTTTCTCCTGACTGTCGCTTTGTTTCTAGTGCCTGAAGATGACCACGAAGAGGAACCTGTTTGTGCGGTTGGTGCCCTGCCGCTGTCTGCGGGGAGAGGAAGAGACCGTGACCTCGCTTGACTACTCGCACTGCAGCCTGGAACAGGTGCCCAAGGAGATCTTCACCTTCGAGAAGACCTTGGAGGAACTTTATTTGGACGCCAACCAGATTGAAGAGCTTCCCAAGGTACCGCTTGTTGTAGAAAGTGTTCATATTTTCCATCACGCCCGCCGCCGAGCAGCTTTTCTCCTGGGGGCCATTCCAGCTGTGTTTTTTTAATATAAGCATTACCTCACATGTCGCTATATTTCCCTTCTTGGCAGGGTCCCATGCCAACCAATAACTTAACACCCAACTCGTGAGCAGAAGAGTCAGACAGGACTTTCCTTACACTGCTAGCCTCCTCTGTATACTGTAGCTGGAATCCAATCCTGTTTATTTTCCTTTTATTCCCAGGCGGTTTACACGCTGTAAACCTTTTTATAAAGCCGACATTCAATCCTATTTATTTTCCTTTTTGTGTGTCCCCAGACAGTCTACATTCTGGCTGCTGCAAAAACAAATTGAGTTTTGCTCCTGTCCGAAAAGTCTGTGGCTGCACCTCTGAGGCTTAATTGCCTAAATCTCTACACTTTTTTTTTCCCTCTAGCAAAATTAGCATTATTGCAACATCTCAGAGAAAATCCTATTTGCTGAAACATGATCTCTTGTATACAGTATGTGATTCTTTGTGTGCAGGTCTCTGCATAGATCAGATTCTCAGAAAAACACTGCAGGTTTTCTACAGAATATCCCAGTTTTCTATAAACGGAGACGTGCGGATCCGAATGCTGACTTTCTTTGCTGACTCTCTGCTGACTCTCTTTGCCTACTTATGACCTAGCCCCCCCCCCCTCTTATGACCATTACTCAGTACTTTGTGAAGACCTCATGCTGAAAGTTTTAGTCCCATTTTTCTTAAAGAGAACTTGTCTCGCCCCCAGCTCTGGGAAGCGGTATCACAGCATGTTGAATAAAGGCCTAGGAGGAAAGATTAAGGGAATACCCACAGCCAACCGTACCCCAGTACTCAAGTCATATGTAGCATCTTGCACATTAAAAAAATAAATAAATGACGGAACGGGTCAGGACACAAATAGTATACAATGGATAAAAAAAAAGGTAATATTTATTCGGAACAAAAACTTTGATTAGTCTATAGATCTAAGTAGCACCAAAAACAGGTTTTTAAACGCACAATCCATCCGTGGACTAATGGGAACTAATTTCAGCGACTAATTCCAGGGTCTCATCTGGGTAATTGATGCATTATTTTTAAGCTAAATTTGACACCTGTAAGTATTTAACTTGAAAAGTTGGGATGAGATTGATGTAATCTGGCTGCTCCCTGCTGTGTGAGGTCTGTTATCAGACAGTGCTTGTACAAGCCCCATCTCTCTCCGCCTCCCCATAACTTTATTGGTTGTCTGATAAGGACAGAGTGGGATATGGGTAAAAAAAAAAAAAAACATTGAATTTAGACACTTTCCCATTCAGAGGACCCTAACAAATTCTATGTGGGATTGCACCTTTAAGAACAAACAAAGGGAACATTTCAATAATAACCCTATTAATCACATTCTTTTATTGGACAGCAAAATCTATATGTTGATTTTGTATATTTTCCTTAGTGTTACAAAACTCTTGTAAACAATTTTTTGTTCTCTTCTCCTTGGTCATTCGTTATAATCCTCTGCCCCCGTTAACGTGCTAATCTACATAAATCCCCCAAATCTGCCCCAAACATGCCTCTTTTTTCCAGCACGTGTACGGCGGCATCTTTTTCTTTCGGCCTCTTACACGTGGAACACTTTCACAGCTCCCACTTTGTGTCATTTCATGGAGGCCTTCCAATGCCCTCTGCACTAAAACCATCCCAGCCCCATACTAATTACCCACACCCCCCTACCACAAATCCCTTCACTGTCTCTCTTTACTCCACTAAACCATTTGAACCCAATGCTCTGCTCCCTCCCGTTTCGCTCTGCGAGCTTAGTTCGCTGCAGTATGAGTATCTGCATAGTTATATGTATAGGTGGTTTGAATGGGAATGGATAATTTGGCTGTATGCTATTATTGGCTAAGCCAGCAATGTTTAGTCATGTACTTATTTTACAACAAAAACTCCATTTACTCCTTAATTGCTGAAAATCTAATATTAAAATAATACCTTGTGTTTAGCTGGAAATTCCTGTTTGACACCAGCCATTCACATGGTGCTTCTGTATCCACTCTCTCCATTGAGGCAAATGCACTAGGAAGCCGCACTTCTGATTCTGTCTCATCAGTTTGGCCCCCTATTACACAGATGTAGATAGTAAGCTTTGAGGTAAGGTGGCTTCTGTCTCGAGTACTTACTTTATACAGTAAAGTAGTATTGCTATTACTCCAGTATTTGTATCTAACTATTTCAAGGAGACATTCTACCTGTTTAAAAAAATAATCACATGTTACATGAAACAGGGGGAGGGGGGGGGTCTCTGGAGCTGAACCCGTTCATTTCAGCTTGGGGGAACCCCTTGGCTCCGAGATGGAGGGGATGTGGCGCAGTCTACCCCAGGGGAAACAAAATGGAGGTTTAAATCTCCTATGTAACGTGGTAATCGGAAGCAACAGCAACGGCAGCGGGTTTTAACCTCCATGAAATTCCAATGCACCTTCTTCGTTAAGTAACCTCGGGAAGCAGGATCAACCGGAGCCGAAATAATGGTGTTCCGCTCTGGAAGACCCCCTGCTAACTACTTGCATAAAAAGAAAGGGGGTGGGGGGCGCAAGGTAGGACTGCTCCTTTAACATACGTGCTGCTCCCAGCGACAGCCTTCCTCAGGTGGGTGGATACCTTGCATGTTCCCCATAGATGAACAGTTCATTCAGAGTCTTTAATGGTTACATGCGCTAATAATAAATAGCATAATAATGAAGTAATCCCTTAGGAACAGACCATTACTGGCCAATAATGCCCTGGCTGCAGCAGTTGAAGGCTCGAGGCTAAATGTGAGTGGAAGGGGCTGAAGTAGGGTAAAGGGGGGGGGTCTCTTGCTGATGCAGGCTGGGTATGGGGGTTCTCTGCTGATGTAGGCTGGGTAAGGGGGGTCTATGGCTGATGCAGCTGGATAAGGGGGTCTCTGGCTGATGTAGGCTGGGTAAGGGGGTCTGTGCTGATGCAGGCTGGATAAGGGGGGTCTCTGGCTGATGCATGATGGGTAAGGGGGGGTATTTGGCTGCAGGCAGGGTCGGCATCTCTGGCTGATGCAGGCTCCCCTTTAAGCTCTCCATCACCTTATGCTCTCTCCCTCACCCCCTTACGTTCTCTCCCTCACCCCCTTACGTTCTCTCCCTCGCCCCCTTACGTCTCTCTCCCTCGCCCCCTTACGTTCTCTCCCTCGCCCCCTTACGTTCTCTTCCCCTCGCCCCCTTACGTTCTCTCCCTCGCCCCCTTTACGTTCTCTCCCTCGCCCCCTTACGCTTCTCTCCCCTCGCCCCCTTGCCTCTCTCTCCCTCGCCCCCTTGCCGCTCTCTCCCTCGCCCCCTTGCGCTCTCTTCCCTCTCCCCCTTGTCCTGCGCTCTCTCCCTCGCCCCCTTGCGCTCTCTCCCTCGCCCCTTGCGCTCACTCCCACTCCCCTTGCGCTCTCTTCCCTCGCCCCCTTGCGCTCTCTCCTCGCCCCCTTGCGCTCTCTCCCTCGCCCCCTTGCGCTCTCTCCCTCGCCCCCTTGCGCTCTCTCCCTCGCCCCCTTGCGCTCTCTCCCTCGCCCCCTTGCGCTCTCTCCCTCGCGCCCCCTTGCGCTCTCTCCCTCGCCCCCTTGCGCTCTCTCCCTCGACCCCCTTGCGCTCTCTCCCTCACCCCCTTGCGCTCTCTCCCTCACCCCCTTGCGCTCCTCTCTCACCCCCTTGCGCTCTCTCCCTCTCACCCCCTTGCGCTCTTCTCCTCACCCCCTTGCGCTCTCCTCCCTCACCCCCTTGCGCTCTCCCTCACCCCCTTGCGCTCTCTCCCTCACCCCCGTGCGCTCTCTCCTCAACCCCCTTGCGCTCTCTCCCTCACCCCCTTCGCTCTCTCCCTCACCCCCTTGCGCTCTCTCCCTCGACACCCCTGCGCTCTCTCCCTCACCCCCTTGCGCTCTCTCCGCTCACTCCCTTGCGCTCTCTCCCTCACCCCCTTCCGCGCTCTCCCTCACCCCCTTGCGCGCTCTCTCCCTCCCCTATCGTCTCTCTCCCCTCCCCTATGCTCGCTCCCTCCCTCCCTACTCTCTCACACCCACGCTCCCTCCCACTCTACGCTCACCCCCTACGCTCTCTCACCTCCTCCCTCCTAGCTCTCTCTTCCTCCCTCCCCCTACACTCTCTCCTTCCCCCCTACGCTCTCTCCCTCCCCTACGCTCTCTCCCTCCCCCCTATGCGCTCTCCTCCCCCCTACCTACGCTCTCCCTCCCACGCTCTCTCCTCCTCCCCCCTATGCTCTCTCCCTCCTCCGCCCTCGCTCTCCTCCTCCCCCCTACGCTCTCTCCCTCCTCACTCTCCTCTCCCTCCCCCCATGCTCCCTCCCTCCCCTCCTACGCTCTCTCCCTCCCTCAGCTCTCTCTCCCTCCCTCCCCCCATGCTCCCTCCCTCCCCCATGCTCCCTCCTCCCTCCCTACGCTCTCTCCCTCCCCCCCCCACAGCCTCTCCCTCCCTCCCCCCCACCCTCCTTCCACCCTACCCTCCCTCCCCCTCCCCTCCCTCCCCCCTACCCTCCCTCCCCCTACCTCTCTCTCTCCTCCCCCCCTACGCTCTCTCCCTCCCTCCCCCTATGCTCTCTCCATACCGCTC
>NC_134483.1:81688736-81811236 GCF_040206685.1 Ascaphus truei
ATGCATGTGGAAACCGACACCCCATATCTGGGCCTGTAACTCGGGAAGTAGGGGGTCCCTGAGGCTGAAGTCAAAGTGTTTCAGCTTAGGAGACCCCCTGCTCCCGTACACTTTGATTACAATCCATATAGAAATATGTTAATCTTTGCAACTACACACTAAGGAAAATAAAGTCTTACAATAGTGTACAAAATACACAGTATATATATATATACACAGTGTATATATATATATACACAGTGTATATATATATATATATATATATATATATATATATATATATATATTTGTAACATCGCCGGAAGAAGAGATCAGTGTATCTCGAAAGCTCGCACAAATAAAAGCATTTCGTTAGCCACAGAACGGTATCATCTATTTATTTTTTGATTTTATATATATATATATATATATATATATATATATATATATATATATATATATATATATATATATATATATAGGGAAAAACCATGTTAAAAATGGTTATTGAGGCAAAAAGTGACACTGTGTGCTCATTTGCATGTCATTTCCCAGAATCCCTTGCTGCAGTGGAAGTGCTGTATGCTGGGTGATAATGGGGAAAGGCGGGGTTGCAGACCTGCCTAAGACATGCAGATGAGCATACAGTTATATTTGCATATATATATATATACACACACACACACAAACACACACACACACACACACACACACACACACACATATATATATGATAGTGTCAAAAGGAGTGCTAGTGGGCGTGGCTAAATGTATACAACAAAAAACAAAGACGCCCAAAGCTACTTCCAATGTGACACACACACACACACACACACACACACAATTCTGCGGCGCTCTCACTTGGGTATGTGGATATCAGATTGGAAATAAATATGATTAATAACAATTTTGCCCATGTGGCCTCAAAATACAAACTACACAGAACAGAACCACAAACAAACAATGACAAAAAGACCAGGGAACACAAAAAAGGAAAAGAGTGCCCCACAAACGATTCCAATGGCAGATGGAGCCAGAACCAGTGCTGTAGGGACGCCGCTGCCAGTCTTCAGAAATTACCACTTTCTCCTTCACACTACAAAACAAGAAGACAGCGCTGCTCCCATAGCATAATACTGCAAATACATTTTAATAGTTGCCCAATGCTCAGATTACGGCCACTCACAATTTAACAATTATAACAAGCAAGGATCTCACTAAGGTGGAGACTTCACCCGTTCCTCCGTTGCATACACCAGGTCCACGTGTATGAATACCATCAGACCTCTGCCACAGACCGGGAGCCAAGAGCGTGCGTCCACACTAGTTCACTTCCTGGTCAAAGTCTCGCAATAGCAGTCGCGGGCGTGTGCAGCATGCAACATATAGTATATCATACCCAAGTGGTAGAAACGTCACAGGAGGAGTGTATTTGATCAGGATAGAGTATGGAAGTCCACAATAGATAAGAGTCCCTGGCTTAGCTTTGTCTACGCGTTTCGTCGCGACATGCGACTTCCTCAGGGGATAGGTGTGCAGCACTCGGTGTGTTTCTTAAATAGCCCAATGCTTAATTGATTGATTAAAAGGCTACACCCTGGTGCTGCAGCTCTAAAATGAGTATTCAAATAATTGTACATCTGCTTAAAGGAGGGGGATACTAGAATAGGGATGGGACACTCAATATACTACAATGACAAAAACAAATCATAAAAAACATAACAGGTATTAACAATAAAACATGTGACATTCAATACTTCTCCTATAATAGGGTATCATTAAGTGACTGATGCAATATAGATTGGCTTAGACATACCTCATTGACAAAACCCTGTATTATACAGATAAATAATCATATTTGTAATGCAAAACTATTTTTTATGTTCTATAGTTCTGAATTTGTTGGACAAACGGGGTTACAAGTAACATATGGTATACTTTTAGGGGTTAATATTAGTGACCAAATTGTCCCAAGATAAATATAACACCAATTCGTCCAACTTGATTCAGAACAGATTGAGAACATACCATATTGCACAATCATTCAATAGTATCCATTCGTGTGCAATATGTTTGCAAAAAAGTTATTAATATTACTAAAAAGAACAAGTATATGCTCTTAGAGCGTATTGCAGTTTTAAAATAATCAATATAATAAAATACTCTTTAAAAAGCATAACATTTAGTTCAAATAAAAAAATATATATAAAATATAAAAAATATATAAAAAAATATGTGAAATATATAGTAAACATACACTCGCCTACAATATACATTGATTACTACATTTTATAGTCTATAGAGTGCTCTGGATGGTGAGGCCAACAGACAAAAAAGGCGAAGTCCCCTACAGATAATCACAGCAGTGCCCACTAAAGGGAGCACGATGTTATATAAAAGTGTGCTGGTGTCTATGTGTTCATTGAAACCCCTGGGGGACAGTGTGTCCAATGTGTAGATCCAGAAGGTTTCCCTAAGGCACAACCTCCTGAATCCATCTCCCCCCAAGAGAGTCAACGACACACATTCCAGACCCTTGATGGTCATAGAAGAGGTATCTCTATCGTGATGCTGTGAGAAGTGTCTGGAGAGGCTATGAGCTAGGTTCCCTTTAATAACATTTCTCCTATGTTCTAGGAACCTAGTACTCATAGTACGTGTGGTCCTACCCACATTTTGGGGACCACAAGAGCATGATATGAGATAAATTAAAAAATGGGGAGGATAGGGAGAAGGTAGGGATGGCACTCTCGCTTCAGCTTAATAAACAGAAATGTATTGGTAAGACAGGTGCAAAAGGGAATAAAGTATAATTAGGGAATTGGGGAAAGCACACCCTTTTGAAAGCACTCATTGTGTAGTATGATATAATTAATTTAAAATCAATTTTAATGATATTAAAGTAAAAAGTTGATTTTAAATTAATCATACCATACTACACAACGAGTGCTTTCAAAAGGGTGTGCTTTCCCCAATTCCCTATGAGATAAATTACAAAGGTGGAAAGACAATTGATTTTGCCCTTCACCTCATATTCCTTACGGTTGGAAAACTAGCAGAATTCGAGCAGACATACATATACACACACACATACACCTCTTGTAAAAGGATCATTTAGTTTAACCCTTTGGCCAAAGAGTCTTAAGCCTGCTGCCACTTACAAGGCATGACCGTAGCAGGTCCTAACACTCACCTGGGTTAAAAGTCTTATTAACCTGTATAATTACAAGAAGAATAATCGCATTGGATCTGTCGTAACCTGGCAAAATGAAACGGACCTGCCAACTTGATAAAGCGTTCTAAGAAGCGTGAAACGTTGGTGAGGCTACACTTTGCCTTTTTTTGTCCATCATGACCAATAAATAATTTTATGGGAAACGCACTTTCCTCCTTATTCTACATTGGATACTTTTTCTAGTGCTCTGCCATTTTTTCCTGTTTCTATATTCTACTATACCGGACAGAGGCACACCTGGACCCCTGGAACTTTGGATATACATGGACATTGCAGCACTAACAGTGAGTTTTTTGCTTGCTACACGTTTCCTCATTATGGATTTCAGGACACTTGGTACAATCTAGGGTGATTTATATGCTTATGGTTCTATTGTGTACACAGTCTCACTCAAAAGTTGTGAGTTTACCATCCAGGACCTTACATTCCACAAGTATCCATTTATATATAGTTACTCCTCTGCTACTGGTCTTTAGCATTACGCATCTACTGTTATTGTTGGTGATCAGCCTCCAACCTCCATGCAGCATCCGGAAGGGATACAAAACCCAAGTTTTACACAAAGAGAAAATGAGATCCTTGTGGAAGGTGTCATGGCATCGTTTCCTAAACTTCATGGGTCACTGACAGGTAAGAACATTAATCATCAAATTAAGAGACTCATTAATAATTAAAAATGTATCTAAACAGTTAAACGTTTCAATTTAATACACGTATTAATGCAATATTGAGATGTTCAACATGTATGCTATAACGAAGTAGTGCAATATGTATGGTAGTAGTGCAATATGTATGGCTACACATTTTCGTAGTCACGAATGCGCACATTACATACACTAATGGGTGTCTGTAACTACATGTACATTTTTGTTGGGATACATACTAGCTGTTACACCATCCCTTTCATATATTACAATCGTTAATATATTGGCATAAATTATGAAAACACACTACTTAAATGTACAGTAGCCTCTGTTCGTGTTTTAATCATTTTTTACATCAATACACAGCGAGAACGAAAAGCAGCAGAAAAAAACAAGCTGTGGTTAACGATTTGCTCATCGGTCAGTGCATGTGGTCAATTCCAGCGACAGCCGAGACGTGCAAGAAACATTTTGGCGATATCAAATTAAGACTTTAAAAAAAAAGATGGCAAAGGCTGGTCGCCATGCCTGTGGCACAGGAGGTGGGCCTCCTGCATCTCTCCACTTGCAATCTTATGAACAGAAAATGTACTCCATTATGGACCACCACTTGTTTTTTGGGATAGGAGGGGGACAGTGAAGTCGGCCTATTCTTTCCCAGACGGCACAAGGTGAGTACTATATTCAATCTGTCTAATTTATGCATAAATACTGTCTTAAAAGTAAATCATTTATACATGTCGAAAATATTCACTGTAGTTTATATGATGCTGTGAAGTAATCGAAAAATTACACAGGTCATTATGTTAACTTTGTGTAAATCATGCTTGTTTTATGTAACTGATACACTTAGACAATGTATAGCATCTTAATAAATGTAGACACATACGTTTAAGTGCACATCTATTATTAAGTATATATATGGTCATGTTGGACCATTGTAGGTTTAGCACAACATTTGTGAGATAAAAAATTTCCAAGACCAAAAATACAAGAGTAGTATGTATGTGCAATATTAGATAGATATATCTTTGCAGAAGATGTACATTTTGGAAGACATAAAACTTATGATAGGAAGTGCACTGTCACATCATATGTGCACAATAGCCATAAATAAATGTATGCCCATATATGAAAAGGACCATTGTTGGTATGTTTCAAATAATACATATTGTATATTTCCATCATATACTGAGATAACCAACAATCTTTTCCTGCTGTATTTTTACAGCTAGAGTAGCAACTGCTGAAGGTGAGATACTAAACTATTTATATTCCCATGCACATTCTAAAATGACTACACTTTCCCATAAGCCCAGAAAAAGTTGCACACAGTACTTACTTTCAGTGGCGTACAGGTCATGTGTTTTCAAATTAACCATCAGAGGTCTTCCTAAAATTAACTGACCTCATGTGTCCAAAAAAGTCCTTTTTGGACAATAATGGGTGTGTGTGTACTGTAGGCGTAATATTAATAAATGTATTAGCATTCATTAACTCAATATAGCATGAAAGAAGAGAACCCTCAATGGTAGGTGCTACAAACCTATGCGACTAATGTGAAATCCACGTAGATGTCCGCACTTAACCCCCAGAGTACCGGAGTGCTGCACACTTGTAATCCATATATAAACTGCAACTGCAATAAGACCAGCCAAATTAGCAATCACCTAGATATGGGGCAAACTGACACACAGCGAACTCGAAGTCCCCCAAAGGGAACCCACAGAATTGCGTGATAGCAGAGAGTCCCTTGGTGATGTATAGAAGCGGTAGTATAGCAGTAAATGGCCGGCGTACTCACGAGTCCATCAGCTGATGTGATCCACTTGTCCGGTAAAGAGCGTGCATACTCAGTTGTTGTGGATAGACAAAAAAGAGAAAAGGCAGAGAGCACTGCTAGGAAAAGAAAGAGAACTGGAGGCCAAAAATAGAAAAATAACAAAAAGATGAGGCATCATGCCTAGTTAAGAGAGAAACCTCTAACGAGTTTCTCACCGGTGGCGCTTTATCAAAGAGTGGTTTCATAAGTCTCACAGGTGCCTCTTTGTAGGTCCTCCCCTCAGGAAATGTTGCCTACCTGCATCCCAGGTAAAAAGTCCCCTGGAAACGAAACCTCAGTGAACATGAAAACACAGAGAGGAGGCAATATAACCAAAAAGGGGAGAGAACTAAAGAAAAAGGCAATAATTAAATATAATGTTACAATGATCGGACTTAGAAAAACTATAAATATAATGACAAAAACATAACAAACTATGGAATAACCTATAAAATATCAGATGTAACCTGATACATAAAAAATGTAGCACATAGAGAAAAAAAAAATGTAATAAAAATATATGAATATATTGTAATAGAGAAAGCACATAACTTTACTAGAGAGTAGATCTGAGAATAATAATATGCAATGAGCATAACTATAGATTATTGCTAATGATCAAGCCTTATGTACATAAAAAAAAACAAAAGTTGCAACATAAATGATAAATATTCCAAAATGATATCAAAATGATCAAACCTATAATTAATGTGAAAACATACAGAACCACAATTTGGGGTTCTGTGTGTTTTGCAATTCTGTTCAGCTGGTCCTGGCTGATTTGGAGGGTGGCTCCTCCTTCCCACTTTTGAAGCTCACTCCCTCCCACTATTAAATGGTTAAAAACTTACTCCACTTCACCTCCACACTCATGGGAACGCATACAGTTTGATTGTGACAAATCTAATACAGAGTGCAGAGTGAAATGTACAGGTTAATAAGAGCTTCAAATCAGACTTAGAACTATGCAACTAATTTTGACAGATTTATTATAAATCATTCTTCCTGGTAATGTACAGGTTATTAAGAATTTATTTTAGTGTTAGGACCCTTGAGATGTGGTCTGCCTTGGAGGGGCTCAAGGGCTTACAACACTTTGGCCAAAGGGTTAAACTAAAAGACCATTTTATTCAAAAGATATCTATATATCTATATATATATCTATATATATCTAGGCACTGTACCGTGTATCTGTGTTAATGGATGTACAGTAGCACTGAGCTCTGTCTGTGTTTCATGTTCTGTCTCTGGTTTTAAATATAATTAATGTCACACATAAATTAACCCTGATAAAGACATGATTTAAAACAAAATAATAATACAAGGGTAGTTAGAACAAAAATGATAATAATGCAAAAAACATATAAATATAACATGTCTAAGAGATAACCATGACAGAAAAAGATAACCTGGGCAAATACAAAAATCAGAGAAAATGCTTAAGATCCCATTCCGTATTAATTCCTGAAGGAGACAATGTATCTAAGGAGTGGATCCAAAACATCTCACACTGGTTGAGAAGTTTCAAATGAGCTCCCCCTCTAAGAGGGGTAGATATGAAATCAACAGCTGAGAACCCGAAAATTGGACAAACTACCAGAAGGACAGTTTGCAAAATGTTTAGAAACAGGGAGCATGGGGTCCAACCTCTTGATAGACCGAACATGCCCCATGCATCCACTCCTTCGTCTCCTTCAGGAATTAATACGGAATGGTTTTGTGGCTTAGTTCAATCTTCCCGAGCGTGTCATCACATTTATGCGCATATGTCTCGAATTAATACAAAATACCTTTAGGTTACAAATCTTTATATAAAAGCTTATTCATATAGAATTCCTTTCTTTTACATTTCTATACAGAAAAATAATAAGGATTAACATCTAAAAACAATAAGTAAATCTCATCCTTAATATTCATTATAAAAATCATTGGTATAGATTTCGCATAAAAAGTTGCCCTAAAGAAATATTTATTTCTACATTTCACATAGAAATGAGCCTAGATCAAAATCTATATTTAGACCCCAAGGAGTGCGTGTTTTAAATTGGTAGGATTAAATAGTGTATGTTTCTCTCCTAGAGATTTCATTGATCCTATTCCCTCCTCTCCAATGTAGTTTTGGAAATTCTATTTCTCTTAATATTAACCCTCTAGGATTTTGTCCATGTGCTATTCTGAAGTGATTTGAGACACTGTTGGTCCTTTTTTTTTTATATTGTAAATATCTTCTGCTACTTTCCTTTTTAGTTGTCTGCTGGTTGTCCCCACTAGAGATGGGCACATTTTCTTGCAGGATTTGGATCTGCCTCGGATCGGCCGGTTCCTTTGGTCCGCAGATTTCAGCGAATCAATCTCAAAAAGGGCGATACGTCTTTTTCGGATTGCAGAATCTGCGTATTGGATTGGGAACATCCACCAGCGGATTGCAGAATCTGCGTATTGGATTGGTGAAATCCACCAACGGATTGCAGAATCTGCGCATTGGATTGGGAACATCCACCAGCGGATTGCAGAATCTGCGCATTCGATTGGGAACATCCACCAGCGGATTGCAGAATCTGCGCATTCGATTGGGAACATCCACCAGCGGCTTGCAGAATCTGCGTATTGGATTGGGAACATCCACCAGCGGCTTGCAGAATCTGCGCATTGGATTGGGAACATCCACCAGCGGATTGCAGAATCTGCGTATTGGATTGGGAACATCCACCAGCGGCTTGCAGAATCTGCGCATTGGATTGGGAACATCCACCAGCGGATTGCAGAATCTGCGCATTGGATTGGGAACATCCACCAGCGGATTGCAGAATCTGCGCATTGGATTGGGAACATCCACCAGCGGATTGCAGAATCTGCGCATTGGATTGGGAACATCCACCAGCGGATTGCAGAATCTGCGTATTGGATTGGGAACATCCACCAGCGGATTGCAGAATCTGCGTATTGGATTGGGAACATCCACCAGCGGATTGCAGAATCTGCGTATTGGATTGGTGAAATCCATCAGCGGATTGCAGAATCTGAGTATTGGATTGGTGAAATCCACCAGCGGATTGCAGAATCTGCGCATTGGATTGGGAACATCCACCAGCGGATTGCAGAATCTGCGTATTGGATTGGGAACATCCACCAGCGAATTGCAGAATCTGCGCATTGGATTGGGAACATCCACCAGCGGATTGCAGAATCTGCGTATTGGATTGGTGAAATCCACCAGCGGATTGCAGAATCTGCGTATTGGATTGGTGAAATCCACCAGCGGATTGCAGAATCTGCGCATTGGATTGGGAACATCCACCAGCGGATTGCAGAATCTGCGTATTGGATTGGTAAAATCCACCAGCGGATTTCAGAATCTGCGCATTGGATTGGGAACATCCAACAGCGGATTGCAGAATCTGCGCATTGGATTGGGAACCTCCACCAGCGGATTGCAGAATCTGCGTATTGGATTGGGAACATCCACCAGCGGATTGCAGAATCTGCGCATTGGATTGGGAACATCCACCAGCGGATTGCAGAATCTGCGTATTGGATTGGGAACATCCACCAGCGGATTGCAGAATCTGCGTATTGGATTGGTGAAATCCACCAGCGGATTGCAGAATCTGCGTATTGGATTGGTGAAATCCACCAGCGGATTGCAGAATCTGCGTATTGGATTGGGAACATCCACGAGCGGATTGCAGAATCTGCGCATTGGATTGGGAACATCCACTAGCGGATTGCAGAATCTGCGTATTGGATTGGTAAAATCCCACCAGCGGATTGCAGAATCTGCGTATTGGATTGGTGAAATCCACCAGCGGATTGCACAATCTGCGCCTTGGATTGGTAAAATCCACCGGCGGATTGCAGAATCTGCGCATTGGATTGGGAACATCCACCAGCGGATTGCAGAATCTGCGCATTGGATTGGGAACATCCACCAGCGGATTGCAGAATCTGCGCATTGGATTGGGAACATCCACCAGCGGATTGCAGAATCTGCGTATTGGATTGGTAAAATCCACCAGCGGATTGTATCCACTGGTGTTTTTTGTTAATCTGCACAGATTGAAACTGGAATAATCTGCCTATGGATTTTACACCGCAGAATGGATTTTGAATGGAAAACCCTGGGAAATTCAATGAGAAATTCTGGGAAACAGATTTTGACAGTTTCGCCGATCTCTACTCCCCACGTATTGCAGTTCACATGGACATTCTAGTAAATACACAACATGACATCTACTACTGTAAATACATGATGCAATGTTATATTCTTTTTTTTTTTTTTTTTTTTTCAACTTAAATTTTTTATTTTGTTCAGTACATAATATACATACAGTAGATAATCTCTCGGCAGCGTACCGTAACAGTTTACTGCATGTGACAATCCGTTTCGTAAATTGGTGAATGTCTTTGGACAAACTGGGAAGACCAACAGACATACTGGGGAGGGGATCCCCTGCTAGGAGCCGGGGGGGTGGGGGGGGTAGACAGACAAGGGGCGTGAAAAAGGACAGAGAGAGAGGAGGGGGGGGGGGGGAGTATGGGAGTTGGGGGGGTCTCCTTACGTGGGTCCGCTTCTGCCTCCCCCATGCTGGTTCTCTGCGTCCGAGGACTTTCTGCGTACCCTGTAGGCCATCTGGTTCGTAACTGATTTGTCTCTCTCATTGTCTTGTGTGACCCCTCTTGGTCATACAGGGTTATGTGGTGGGGTGGGGGGGGGGGGAGGGGGGTATCTCTATCTTAGTGTGGTGTAGGTTCCGTCGTTAGGTATTCCCTCAAGGGAGAACGCATTTGTTCCTATTAAAGCCAAATTGAGGACCTATCTACTTCCCGAATTTCTTTCTGGGCTAACCACGGTGCCCATACTTTTTCAAAATTTTCGCCAGTGTCGTTGACTAAGCTTGTTAGCATTTCCATCTGGCATACGGTCCAAATTCTATGTCTAATGTTTGGAATTGAAGGGATTATATTTTGTTTCCAGCGTGCTGCAGTCTCTCCCCTCATCGCCATAGCAAAGTGAGCTATCAGTTTGTTTTCTCCTTTGGTGAACCCGATTGCTGGCCTGTTCAGGAGGAACAGCCATGGGTCTAATGGGACGGGTTTACCTGTAATTATGTTCAACCAGTCTTTAATTGAGTCCCAGACTGGGACGATTTTGGGGCAGGACCACAGCATGTGCAACAAGTCTGCTTGCTGTCCACATTGTCTCGGACACAATGGGGAGTAACTGGGCAGGAATTTAGCTAATTTAGCGGGAGTATGGTACCATCGCATCATTACCTTATATGCGTTCTCCCTTAAGGTTGTACACATAGAGCTTTTGGAGGTTGCCGTCACAATCTTTGTCCAGTCCTCTATCTCTAGCTCCTCGCCTAGGTCTGTCTCCCATTGGGTCATATATCTGGTTTTGTCGTTCACTGTCGTGCTAGAACCGGTCGCTTCTTTATACATCTGCGATGTAAGTCTCACCGTGGATGTCCCTGATCGACAGAGCTTTTCGAAATTTGTCATAGGGGACTGTGGCTGAACTTTTTGATAGAACGCCCTGATCTGGAGGTATCTAAAGATCTCGGCATTAGGAATATGGTGGTCAGATTTGACTATTTCGAAAATTTTTATGCCCTTTCTCCCCTCCAGATCCACCAAACGCTTTATGTTGTTTTGTTTCCAGATAGAGAAATCTGTGCTGGATTGGCCCGGAGCAAAGAGGGGGTTATTCCAAATTGGTGTCATACCCGATGCCCTGCTAGTCAGGCCGCACTTAAGCCTGGCGCCTGCCCAGATAGATAGCGAGTTGGTCATTGAGGATAGCGGCAGTTTGGTGCTATTGCGCACCTTTTTAGGGTACCAAATCAGGTGCTCTAGTTCCAATGGTGAGCATGCCTCTCGCTCTAACGCGACCCATCTTTTAGAGTCGGGGTTAGTGTGCCATTGCACAATTTGACATAATTGAGCCGCTCGGTAGTATGATAACAAACAGGGTACCGCTAGACCTCCCGCCCCTGTTTGTGTGCGCATTATCTGTTTGCTCACTCTCGCCTTTTTGCCTCCCCAGATAAACTTATCTATCTCAGTTTGGAGGGAGAGAGTTTCCTTCAAATTTAACGGCACTGGGAGCGTTTGAAAAAGATACAAGAGGCGAGGGAGCAAATTCATTTTTACGCAGTGGATTTTGCCAATCCATGAGATCTTGTTTTTAGCCCACTTATGGAGATCCTCTCTCAGGGTCCGCATCAGTTGCGGGTAATTGGCGTGGCCGATGGTATTATATGTCCGTGTGATATTGACTCCCAGGTATTTGATTTGTTGCTTCTGCCAGCGAAAATTGAAGTTAAGGGCAATTAATTTTTCTACGTGTTTGGGGAGATTTATATTAATGGCCTCCGATTTACTCTGATTTATTTTGAACCCGGAGACCCTATTGAACCGTCCCAATACCTCAAACAGGTTCGGCAGAGAGGTGAGGGGCCTGGATACTGTCAGGAACACGTCATCCGCATAGAGTGCCACTTTATGCGTCTGGTTTCCGATGGCAATACCTGAAATGTCTTTGCTATCCCGGATCTGGGCCGCCAGCGGCTCCATACACAGTGCAAAGAGGAGGGGGGAGAGCGGGCATCCCTGTCGCGTACCGCTCTTAATTTGAAAGGGGTCTGAAGCGAATCCCTGGTGGGTCACCCTTGCCGACGGGGTCGAATATAGTGCGAATATAGCTTTTATTAATTTGTTGCCCATTCCGAACGCTCCAAGCGTGGCCTCCAGATATGGCCAGTCTATCCTATCAAAGCTTTTTCCGCATCCAGACTGAGCGCCATAACTGGTATGTCATTGCGATTGGCTATTTCTATCAGATCAATAATTCGTCGGGTATTATCCGATGCTTGTCGACCCTGGATAAACCCGACTTGATCTGGGTGCACCAGTCTGGGTAGGATTAGACTCACTCTATTGGCCAGTAATTTGGAATAGATTTTGATGTCCGAATTAATGAGGGATATAGGTCTGTAACTCTTACAGTCCTGCGGGTCTTTCCCTGTCTTGTGTATTACTGAAATGGACGCTTGGAGCATTTGGCTAGGGAATGGGGATCCGTTCAACACTTGGTTAAACATACGTAGTAAATAAGGGGCCAATTGTTTCCTAAACTTTTTGTAGTAAAGATTTGAGTACCCGTCGGGGCCCGGGGCTTTAGAGGGTTTCAGGTTTTTCATAACCTCCGATAATTCCTCCATTGTAAAATCTCTGCCCATCACCTCTCTGTCCACCCCGCTCAAACAGGGTATATTTGAACTTGCTAGAAAGTTCTCCAGGGCCACCTTGTTCGCTGGTGATCTGGCTACTTTATCCCCGTCATATAGTTTTGCGTAGAAATCTTTAAATTCCCGTACAATTTGCTTGGGGTTGGCAGTAATTTCCCCTGATTCGCGTCGTAACGCTTGGATACTATAATTGTGCGTTTTGGAGTTAATCATTTTGGCTAATAAGGTATCTGGTTTGTTTGCTTTTTCGAAATATCTTCTCTTTGACCAACTTAACGCTTTCTCAGCCTGGGAGGTGAGCAGAAGATTCAGCTTAGTCTGGGTGTCTTTAATTTGTTGCAGGGTCTCTGCATCGGGTGACCGCCTATGTTGTTCCCAGTGCTGTTTTAGTTCTGCTTGCACCTTAATAATTTTTGCGTTGCGCTCCTTTTTCTTGCGGGCTCCCATACTAATCAAAACCCCCCTCAGTGTTGCTTTGTGAGCCTCCCAGAGGGTTATGTGTGAGTCAACGCTGTCTTTGTTTTCACTGAAAAAGTATTTAATCTCCTCTTTGATCTTTCTCTCAAGGTCTGGGATTTTTAGGAGGGAGTCATTTAGTTTCCAGTTTGCTCTTGGTCTTTCCAGCCCTATCTGCGCGCACCTTAGCTCGATCGGTGCATGGTCCGACCATGAAATATCATGGATCCCCGTGTGGGTGACCGTGGAGACCAGTCTGCTAGAGATAAAGAAGTAATCGATTCTACTGAATGAGTCGTGTGGGTGTGAGTAGAAAGTATAAAGTTTTTCTAGTGGGTGGATTTCTCTCCATGCGTCTATTAGTTGGAGGTCTTTCAGACCTTGTTCTAGTGCGGAAGGTCGGGGGTTGGTTCTGCGCCTGTGGGGACCTGAGCGATCCAGGGTTGTGTTCATAGCCACGTTGAAGTCCCCACCTAGGATTAGGGCTCCTTCGCTAAACTTTTTTATGATGCCGAATGTCTTCGTAAAGAATTCTGCTTCATGGGTGTTAGGGGCATACAGCGTGGCTATTGTTATGGGGAGCATATTGATGGACCCTATGATCATCAGGAACCTCCCCTCCTGATCTTTCTTTACCTTGTCCACTACTAGGCCTACTCTATTATGGACTAGGATTGCTACTCCCCTTTTTTTTTCTGGCGCGGAGGATAGGAATACTTGCTTATATTGTTTATCAAAATATTTGGGAGCACTAGTGGTACTGAAATGTGTTTCCTGGAGTAGGATGAAGTCCGCTCCCTTTTTTTTGTAGTCAGTGAGTGCTATCCTTCGTTTGCATGGGGAGTTGAGACCCTTAGTGTTGTGGGATATAAAGGTTAAAGGCATGTTGGTGTGGGGAACTGACCTTGTTTTCTTAGTGTTGCTCTTGGATGTATCGGGTCGCTACGGTGCCGCTTCTGTTCCTCTGCAGTACTCAGCTCTGTGCAGGGCTTCAGCGGGGGGCCACTCGTGTAGGAGATAATGTGGGGGAGGGTGGACACAGTAGGTACGTGGGACACATAAGGGAAAAGAAAAAACACGTAAACAACACACATCAACTGGGGAGATTGATCAGCGGCATAGGACCGCCGTCTCTCCCTTGCCTGTGGGACTGCGGATATCCGGAACACGCCCTCTAACTCTTTCCTCCTCCAAAGGGCCGTGTTGCCCCGCCTCGTCCCCAGGACTTCCTCGGGTTCTAGGGCAGCTGCCCCAGCCCCAGGGTAGACACGCATGACGACTGTAGGACCGCCGTCTCAGCCGATGAACTAGTAACTTTGTTAGTCCAAACCTGACTTTTAAACAACCTGCATACTTAAGAAATTGCATGTAACCTAAAACTCTGACCTGCTATCAGTAACTGTCATCAACTTGTCCCCCCGTCCTCTGTAGCCCTTTTCTGATTTGCCTCTTGTACTGCCTATCAGGCCCAAACTTTCTGCCAACTCCCGTGGTTATTCACCCGGCTTCTTTAACTCGTAATTTAGCCTGAGTTCAGCTTAGCTGCCCCAAGCTTAACTTAATTTAATTTAATTTCCCCCCCTGAGGTGTCTATGCGTCAGGGCACCCTCCGATGACTGTCTGTCAGTTTTTGCTTTATGTTTTTGTTTTTGTTTTCCCCTCCCAGAGCTCCGTTTTGGGGCTTCCGACTCTCGCCCCCCCAGTCTCGCTGTCGGCCTATGTCTACATTCACTACTGCCCCTTGCCTCTCGCTATTACTGCATGTGGCCCTACTTCAGCGGGTGTTCCTACATTTATCCCTCTCTCCCCTTACTTATAAGGCTTCCGTTACTCTTGTAAAGGTGTCTGTGGAAGGAGCAGGGGTGTCAGCGTGAATAGGGGTGTTTGTCGTGCGCCTAAGATGTGTCCTCAAGGGACTCGCCCGCAGGAGTATCCGCGGGAGTGGTGCCAGCGGGGGGCGTATAGGTGTCAGCGCGATGAGTCAGGGTGTCAAAGGGACGTCCGCGAGAGGGGCAGGAGTGTCAGTGAGAGAAGCGCCGGTGGGAATGGCAGGGGTGTCAGCGCGAGGATCAGGGGCGGCCGTGGAAGCGGGGGTGCCTGTGTATGGCCTGCCCGCGGGGTGGACTCTGCTGCACTCTGTGCTACCCGTTTGTCCCACCTCCTAGGGCCCCGCTTCACTCTATCTACTTGCGCTCTATTAGCGTGTTCTCCTGCGCCGTTCTCCTTCGGCGCCTTGTGTTGCTTAATCTCCTCCGGAGTCGCCTTCCGGATCCCGCCTCTTCCGGCCCGTCCCGACCTCCGCCATCTTGGATGTGGCCTCTCTTCTGCGCCCTTCTCGCGTGAAGTGCAGTCTCCTCCCCGCTGACGTCATCCGCAGCCGTTCCTCCTCAGTTGGGCACCGGAGCTGATCCAAGATGGCTGCCAGTCTCCCTCCGCTGCCGTCAGGGGATCAGGTAAGTGGTGCATCAAGTCCAAAGGGCCTTGGCTCTTCTGGGCTCCGGGGGGGGGATGCCGTAGGGGGGGGGCGGGGGTGTAGCTGTACGGGGGGGTCTCTGTGGGGCTACTACAGGCAGTTTTAGGCGAGCGGAGAGCGGGAGGTAGGGGGGGGGGGGTTAACATAAACTGTGAGGGAACTCAGTCTCAGTAGTAGACCGATTACCGTGGGCTGCGAGCCTGATTTTTCTTATTGGGTCTTCCCGCCTCCCGCCATGTTGGATCCGGCGCTGTTCTGTTTCCCGCCACATCCTCTGTGATTTTGTCCTGCAGGCCCAGTTTAGTGAGGAAGGCGCCGCCATCTTCAGCTTTTTTTATTGTTGTAGAAGCCCCGTTTCTGGATACTAGGAGCCCAAAGGGGAAAATCCAGCGGTACTTAACCCCTTCATCTCTGAGGATCTTGGTAATTGGGGTAAGTTGTTTCCTTTTTAATAATGTGGTGGGGGAGATGTCCTGAAAAACTTGGATTTTTTGTGATTCAAAGGAAGGATTATTGCGGGTCAGCTGGGTAAACAGTTCTTTTATTTTAAAATAATGGAAGCGGGCGATGATATCTCGCGGGGGGTCTCCCTGCTGCGGCCTGGATCTCAGGGCTCTGTGACACCGGTCCAGATGCAGGTCCTGGGCCGTCTTATCCGGCATCAATTGAGTTAGCCACCGGCCCACAAAGTCCTCCGGGTCAAGTTCCTCTTCTGAGACCCCCCTAATCCTCACATTATTACGACGCTCTCGGTTTTCCGCATCTTCCTGCTTATCTAAGAGGTCTTGGATAGTGTCCTTCACTTGGGCTAGCTGTTTATCAGTTCTGTGGAGGGACTTTACCGTGGTGTCCAGCTTCCTCTCTAGGGAGTCCGTTCTGGCGCCAATGTTGTTTATGTCCGCTCTCAGGGACGCCACTTCAGCCTGCAGGCATCTTTTGATGTCTGTGCAGAACTCCTGCATATCACGCCTCCGCATGATTCTATTCCCGCTATCCTCATCTCCCTCTGCCTCTGAGTCGGACCCGCTTGGCGGGGGGCCCTCATGGCTGCGGGAGCGTGGCTGATCTCCTTTGCTGTAATAATCAGTCATTACTGTGGAGGGGCGCTTCGATCTTGTCCCTTTAGACATCCTGGAGGTGTCCGGGTAAGTTGTGGTCAAATTTCGGCGAGATCCGTCAGGTTTGGATGTATTTATTAATTAAATTGTGTCGGCTAGAAACGGAGCTGAATGATCAAGCAGCCATTCAGTCCGTTGTCGCGCATGCGCATCTATATTCTTTTTTATATGACGTTTGATATTAAAGTTATTCCCACAAAGATTCACCACAAAGATATTGAAGACCAGCTGGTGGAGAGTGATCAGAGGCGTGCACGGGAACGTCATTCACCAACCGGAGAAAGAGGTCGCAGTGAGAATACGTCGCAGAGCTGATTGCAGCAGAAGACCTTGTTTAAGCATCAAGACTTAATTATGGGTCTTTTTGGTATAAGGTAAGGAGTATATATGGGCCTGATTTCTCCAACTGCTCCTACGGTATATAGTTTGAGACTATGTAGATTTTAACCGTGCAGATATGTATGTTCAATATTTGTAGGGTTAATTTTGCAAGAAATGATTGCAAATATAGCAAGTTGCTATAGTAGAATTATAAATAGTTTAATGTGCACTGTATTGTTCAATAAGTAGACTGGTGGGGCTGGGGGGTGTTGAAGGGAAAGTAAAAATGGATAGAATTTGTATTTATGGAAAAAAGGGAAGTCAATATGTTAAGATTTCTGCTATTCGTTGTGTTTTATTGGGTTAGTTTTGTGTTTGTTTTTCTGTTTTTTTTTAATTTTACATGCCACACTTGGCCGTTTATCCACACGATCTCTCCACTGTGCTAAGAATTATGAATAGCTCCACTGGGTAGGTCCTTTGAGAGTGTAAGTTCCTTATGAGAATTATTTCATGGAATGTTAAAGGAATCAATTCCCCTATTAAATGAAACAAAATGATGAACCTCTTAAGTGTCTTAAAGCCGAAGTTGTATTAATCAAGGAAACTCATCAAGATGCGACAGAAAGTGAAAAATTTAGGAGAGACTGGGTGGGTAAATGTATATATTCCCCAGCAGTAGGGAAAAATGAGGAGTAGCAATCTTAATAAACAAATCTTTGCCATATGAAGTTATCTCCACTTCCCTCATTCCACCATGCTCTCTTTCCCTCTGTAAGGTCCTGGGAGTGACGCCGCCCTCGGCGTGCTCTTCCCTTACCCGCGGCTCCACCGAACTCTCCCGCGCCTCGCAGCGATCCTCCCTTCAGGACGCCGGTCGCCATCTTGTCTGGGCGTTCATTGATTCCGGTTCCGCAGGCAATTTCATCGTTGAGACTTTTGCTAGACGGAACAATATTCCATTTATCAGTAAGAAGACGCCAGTAGGTCTGGAGGCCATTGACGGTCGACCTCTACAGCCGGCATTCATCATGCTCCAGACGGTGCCTCTCCTACTGCAGTACATCGACGTTCATACGGAGATCATTACCCTCGATGTTATCCACACTCCCTCTGTTGAGCTGATTTTGGGTCTTCCTTGGCTTCAACTCCATAATCCTCGCATCGACTAGACGGATCGGGAACCCATCCAGTGGAGTGCTCCTTGTGCCAAGACATGTACCAGGATTTTCCAGAAGATTGGTGGGTTGTCTACTCTGCCAGAGGTTGATTCCCTACCTTCTGTGTACTGGGAATTCCGTGATGTGTTCGACAAAGCACGTTCCGAGGTTCTACCTCCGCACCGTCCTTTCGACTGTCCTATTGATCTACTACCCGGGGCACCTCTCCCCAGAGGACGATCCTATCCTCTCTCTCTCCCAGAGACTAAAGCCATGAACACTTACATTGCAGAGAATTTAGAGAGGGGTTTCATCCGAAAGTCTTCCTCTCCAGTCGGAGCAGGCTTCTTTTTTGTTAAAAAGAAGGACGGTTCTCTTCGTCCATGCATAGACTACCGGGGGTTGAATAACATCACACGCAAGAACCGCTACCCACTGCCCTTGATACCGGAACTTTTCGACCGTCTTCAGGGAGCAACTATCTTTTTTAAATTGGACTTAAGAGGTGCTTACAATTTAGTAAGGATACGTGAGGGGGACGAATGGAAGACTGCTTTTAACACCCATGACAGCCACTATGAATACCTGGTCATGCCGTTCGGTTTGTGCAACGCACCAGCAGTTTTCCAGGATTTCGTCAATGAGATTATTCGGGACATTCTTAATACATTTCTTATCGTCTACCTAGATGACATCCTAATCTTTTCTAAATCCCCTCAAGAACACATCAAACACGTTCAACAAGTGCTGTGACGCCTCCGGGAGAACCATCTCTTTGCGAAATTGGAGAAATGTCAGTTCCATCTCAAGTCTGTGGCATTTTTGGGATACGTTATCACTGACGCCGGATTCAATATGGATCCAGAAAAACTTAAGGCTATTTTGGACTGGCCCCGTCCGACCACTCTCAAAGCCGTGCAACGCTTTCTAGGTTTTGCAAACTATTATCGACGCTTCATTCGCAATTTTTCTTCTACGGTATCTCCCATAACTGCTCTCACGAAGAAAGGTGCAGATCCTTCATCATGGTCTGAGACCGCCATACGGGCATTTAATCTTCTGAAAAAGGCTTTTGTGTCTGCCCCTATCCTCACCCACCCAGATCCTAAACTTCCATTTACCTTGGAGGAAGATGCTTCTGACATCGGGGCTCGGGCTGTCTTATCCCAAAGGATCTCTCCCTTAGCCAGACTACACCCATGTGCCTTCTTCTCGAAGAAATTCTCGTCCGCAGAACGGAATTACGATGTCGGGAACCAGGAGCTTTTGGCTATCAAGTTGGCATTAGAAGAGTGGAGACACTTCTTAGAGGGTACGGAGACACCTATAACCATACTCACAGACCATAAGAATCTTCTCTACCTAGAAGGGGCCCGTCGTTTGAGCTCTCGACAAGCCCGCTGGGCACTTTTTTTTTTTCACGATTCAATTTTCTCATCTCCTTTATTCCTGGCTCCAAGAATCTAAAGGCGGACGCTCTGTCTCGACAGTTCTTGGCAGAGGACAAGTCTGAAGGACAGCTAGAGACGATTATTCCCTCTAGATGTATTCTGTCCGCCAACTCCTTTGATATTATGGACAAAATTTGATCCGAGCAATCACAAGCTCCGATGGGGCTCAAGGTCCCAGAGGGAAGACGCTACACGGCACCCCAACACCGCAAAAGGGTTCTCGAGTGGTGCCATTCCTCTAAATCGGCAGGACATCCTGGGATACGGAAAACCAACGACCTTGTTCAACGTACCTTCTGGTGGCCAGAGAGGGCTAAGGATGTGGAGGAGTTTGTAAAAGCGTGTGGCACATGCGCTCGCAACAAAGTACCCCGGGTCAAACCAGCAGGCCTTCTCCTTCCTTTACCCATTCCAGACCGCCCCTGGAACCATATTTCTATGGACTTCATCGTAGAGCTCCCAAACTCCAAAGGGATGAATACGATTCTTGTGGTAATTGATCGTTTTTCCAAACAGACGCACCTTGTTCCCTTGAGGGGTCTTCCGAATTCTTCCAGGCTTGCGGATGTTTTCGTTCAGGAAATTTTTCGTCTTCACGGAGTGCCTGCAACCATAGTCTCTGATCGGGGGTCCCAATTTGTGTCAAGATTTTGGCGAGCTTTTTCCCGAAAATTGGGTATTTCACTACAATTCTCCTCGGGATACCACCCACAGACCAATGGGCAGACGGAGAGGGCCAACCAAAACCTGGAACAATACCTCCGATGTTTTATAACCGATACACAGGATGACTGGGTGGATCTGCTTCCTTGGGCCGAGTTTGCTCTTAACTCCCTTCGCAATGACTCCACTCAGGAATCTCCCTTCTTCATAAATTGTGGCTTTCATCCTTCCCGTTTACCTTTCTCCTCGCTATCCCCAGGAGTACCAGCGGTTGACAAGCGTATCTCCCGGCTGAAAGACTTATGGACTAGGATCCAGGAGAACTTAAAGGTGGCCACAGGGAGACAGAAACTCCAGGCAGATCGCCTTTGACGCCAGGTTCCGGAGTACGCCCCAGGAGACAGGGTTTGGCTTTCTTCCAGGAATATCCGACTAAAGGTTCCTACCATGAAGCTAGCACCCAAGTTCCTTGGTCCCTTTCCCGTGGTCAAGAGGATTAATCCTGTGGCTTATCGCCTGCGTCTTCCACCCTCGATGAAGATACCTTCAGTCTTCCATGTATCTTTGCTTAAACCAGCATTTCAGAGTCCTCGCTTTTCTAAGACGACCTCTCCTCCACTTCCTCTTCTGATCCAAGGTCAACAGGAGTACAAGGTTCAGTATGTCCTGGATTCTAGGATTTCCAGAGGTGGAGTCCAATACTTGGTCCACTGGAGGGGGTTGGGACCAGAAGAACGTTCATGGATTCCCCACCGGGATCTTCACGCACCTCGACTCGTCCAGGCTTTCCATCGTAAGAATCCCTCCAAGCCATGTCATGGACGCCCGGAGGTCGCCCCTGAAGGGGGGGTACTGTAAGGTCCTGGGAGTCACGCCGCCCTCGGCGTACTCTTCACTTACCCGCGGCTCCACCGGACTCTCCCGCGCCTCGCAGCGATCCTCCCTCCAGGACGCCGGTCGCCATCTTGCCTAAACGCGCGCGCACGCCAGCACTTCCCTTCTAGTGTCGGGTCTGGGCGTGTGTCCGGTCACGCGCTCGCAGGAACGGCCACACGGGGTGCGCCCACATAGGAGGAGCGTCAGCCTCTTAAAGGCATATCGCCCATTTGTAATGCTGCAATCAAATACATCCGTTCGCCTACTCCCTCCCCCAGGAGTTCCTCTGGACCTATCCCTGACTCAGTCTGGCCCATTCACACACCTCCGCCTTGCTACTCGGCCATTGAACCCTCTTGCCTATATATACCCTGCAGCTTCATTAACTCATCGGCTGAGCATAGAACCAGTTGTTCTCATCACTCTCTGCCTCCCTAGTCCTGTCTTGTTTTGCAGTCTTCCTCGTGTACCGAACCGGCTTCCGCTACGTCTACCCGCACCTCTGGCATCCCGAACTCGGCATACGGCAACACGACTCTCCGCACCTCTGGCATTCCGATCTCGGCAAACGGTAAACGATTACGTCCCTCTCTCTAACCCCGGATTTAGCAAACAGCACCCTCTACCATCCGTACCTCTCCTGCCCCGATCCGGAATCCCAGACCACTCTACTCTCAAGACGTGCCCTCGTGGCTGTGGGTGGCGTTATATCCTATCCCACCTCAGCACTGCGGTCCCGTCTGTGGTGAGCACGTCCTGACACCCTCCCTCCATTCCCCATTCTCTCTTGCACCCTCCCCCCATTCTCCCCTTGCCCTCCCTCCCCCATTCTCTCTCAATCCTCCCCTTCCTCCATTCTCTCTTGTCCCCTCCCCCTATTCTCATCCCCTCCCCCCATTCTCTCTCCTCTTCCCCTTTCTCTCTCCCCCCTCCCCTATTAATCACTCTCCTCCCCATTCTCCCCCTCCCTCCCCATCCTCATTCTCTCTCCCCTCCCTCCTCCATTCTCCCCCTCCCTCATTGTCACTCTCTCTGCTCCCCTATACCCCTTCCCAACCCCTCCCCCCCCTACACCCTCTCCTCCTTCCCCAACTCTACGCCATTCTCTTCCTGCCTACCTCCGTACACTATTCTCTCCCTCTTCTCTCCCTCCCATTTTTACCTCCCCACCCCCCGATTCTCTAACCCCCCCATTCTCTCTCTCTCTTCCCCCCCCCATATTCGCTCACCTCCTTTTTGGGGGTATCAAATTAAGTATTTACACTATAAAGTCATCCCTTTTTATTTTAGATTCTTACTGAGACAAGGTTGGTCTGAGAGACTGCAGTGGCCTCTAATTATATGATTCTCCTCTACTTCTCATTCTCTCCCTCCACCCCATTCTCTCTCTCTCTCTCTCTCCCCCCCAATCCCATTCTCCCTCAATCCCTCCGTTCTCTCTTCCTCCCTCCCCTATTCCCTCCCTCCTCTATTCCCCCTCAATCCCTCCCCAAAACATCCCCCATTCTCTCTCCCCTCTTTCCACATTCTCTCTCCCCCACCTTCCCTCTTCAGGCTCCTCTCTCCCCACCTTCCCCCTTTTCTTTTTCCCCCTCTTCACTCTCTCTCCCACCCTCCCTCTCTATCCTCCCCTTCTCTGAACCCCCCCTTTCAGTTAAAAGTCCCTACTTGTGGAGTAGGGGGGGGGGGAATCTGGCTTAGACACCAGACGTTATGACTGACTTCCGGGACGGACTGTTGGGGCAGGCCCTGCCCTCTTCTTCCGGCTCCCTCCTATTCCGCTGCCTTCCTCCCGTCTGACCTGCACGTCTGTAGATGCTGTGCCAGGGCAGCTCCCCACTCACCTCCTCTAGTTCCGCCTCTACTCAGGGCCCCCCTCTGTGGATAGCCACTAGGTGGCCCAAAGTCATTTTACCCTTTAAACTCAGCTACCCATTCAAAGTGTTACAAAAAAGCCAGTTTGACACCTGTTTTGATGCCCAAACCCCTTTTTGGGCCAAACTTGTAAGAGGCCCAACTCTGTGGATAACCACTACGGAATATGTGGCCCAAAGTAATCTAACCTTTGAAATACTAAAGTTACTTATTCAAATAGGCTAATATTTGCACCAATATCTAGTTTGGCACCTGTGTTGTACCAATACTATTTTGGCCCAGGATAAATATAAATCCTAACCCCTATGGACACCACTCTATGGCAAAAACTGTGAAATAGGTGGCCCAAAGTAATTTAACCCCTAAAATACTAATTACTCAAATTGTTAAAAATCCATGGGTCCATGCCCAGTTTGGCACCTGCTTTTTTGCTAACAAAACCCCTTTGGGGATAGACTGAATACAAATGGGTTTTATCAAAGTGATCCTCCTCTGTGGATAACTGCTGTGAAATGTGTGCTTAACTCATTTAACTCTTGAACTATTGGTGTCCGTGAACAGTTTGGCACCTATTTTGATGCCCAAATCATTTTTGGACCAGGCCAAACACAAGTGGGTTTTATGTAAGGGACCCCCTTCTGTAGATAGTCACTGTCAAAAAGGTGGCACAAAGTCAATTAACCCTTGAAAAACTACATTTACTCATTCAAATTGTTATGAACTGCAACTAGGTTTTACAAATTTTGTGGATAACTGCTGTGAAATAGGTATCCCAAAGTCATTTACCACTGGAAATACTGCAGTTATTTTTAAATTGGTAAATATTAGCCCCCATGCTTAGATGGGTACCTGTTTTGATGCCCATACCCTTTTTGGGCCAGGCTAAATACCTGCAGATTTTAAGTATTGGACCCCCATCTGTGTATAGCCACTGGGAAATATGTAACCAAGTCATTGAAGCCTGAAAACACTACAGCTACTTATTCAAATTGTTATAAATTGTACCCAATTTGACACCTGTTTTGATGCTCCTACCCTTATTGGGGCAGTCAAACAAACAGTGTTTTACATAGGGAATTTCCTTCTGTGGATAGCGTTTGGTGACCCAAACTCATTTAGTCCTTGAAATATTGGAGGCTGTGACCAGTTTGGCACCTGTTTTGATGCCAAAATACTTTTTCGGCCAGACGAAATACAATCAGGTTTTATATAAGGGATCCCCTTCTGTAAATAGTTACTGTGAAATATGTGGCACAAAGTCATTTCACTCTTGAAGCACTACAGTTAATTTAAATATTCAAATTGTTGTGATTTGCACCCATGCCCAGTTTGGCACCAGTTTTGATGCCCATATTAGCTTTGGGTCAGGCAAAGTGCAACTTTGTTTTCATAGGGGGATTTCCTTCTGTGGATAACTGCTGTGAAATACGTGTCCCAAAGTCATGTAGCCTTAAAAAAAACTGTAGCTATCTATTCAAATGGGTAAATATTAGTAGCCATGCTCAGTTTGACACCTGTTTGGATGGCCAAAACTTTTGAGCTAGGCTAAATACAAGTGGGTTTTATATACAGGAGCCCCCTCTATGGATAACCACTGTGAAATAAGTGGGCCAAAGTCAGTACAACCTTTAAATACCACCGCTACTTATTCAAATGGGTAAATATTGGTGCCCATGCCCAGTTTGGCACCTGTTTTGATGCCCAAATCAAAGGATGTCTTCTCTCTACCCCTTTTGTATCTAAAGCCCTCTCCTGCCTTAAACCTCTCATCGACTGTCCCACACCTCACCTCAATATCCGACTAGTACCCTCTCTATCCACCTTTAAGACCCACCTTAAAACAGACCTGCTTAACAAAGCATACGAGTAACTCCGTGGCTAATACTTTACACCCAATACATAAACCTTGGCCCCTTGCAGACGCACTTACCAGAATGCCCTCCTACTATCTCTGTACATTCTTCCTACCTACAAATTAGATTGTAAGCTCTTCGGAGCAGGGACATCTTTTCCTAAATGTTACTTTTATGTCTGAAGCATTTCTTCCCATGAAGTGTTATTTATATTACTGGTTATTTATATGATTGTTACGTGTATTACTGCTGTGAAGCGCTATGTACATTAATGGCGCTATATAAATAAAGACGAAGTGAAAAAAGGTGGTGGAGCACTGCCTGTGAAAATAAAGGGCTGGAGGCTGGTAGAAATAAAATTAAAAATGCTTTATTCTAAGGCATAAGTAGACATGGCTACAAACAACGGGTCCTCTAACGCGTTTCACGCCGTCGTGGCGCTTTGTAAAAGAGTGACCTGTGTTCTAAAATAATGCTCTATATATTGAGATTTGAATGAGGAAGTGATAAAACACATCCACACCGGGGGAAGGAACAGCACAGATAACATTCCAAGAGACACTGTTTTTAAGTATACCTTTTGCTTGCTTCATTCATTGTAACATCGCCGGAAGAAGAGATCAGTGTATCTCGAAAGCTCGCACAAATAAAAGCATTTCGATAGCCACAGAACGGTATCATCTATTTATTTTTTGTTTATTGAAGCTCGGCTAACACGGTACTGATACCTCTCTCTCTGTATATGTATATGTATATGTATATGTGTATATATATGTATATGTGTATATATATGTATATGTGTATATATGTGTATATGTATATATATGTATATGTGTGTATATATATATATATATATATATATATGTATATATATATATGTGTATATATATATATATATATATATATATATATGTATATATATGTGTGTGTGTGTGTGTGTATGTGTATGGGTATATATATATATATATATATATATATATATATATCTGTGCTCAAAGCTGTGACCATGCAGCAAGCTTAAGCCTATAGGGAACCATGTTAAAAATGGTTATTGAGGCAAAAAGTGACACTGTGTGCTCATTTGCATGTCATTTCCCATAATCCCTTGCTGCAGTGGAAGTGCTGTATGCTGGGTGATGATGGGGAAAGGCGGGGTTGCAGACCTGCCTAAGACATGCAGATGAGCATACAGTTGTATTTGTGTGTGTGTGTATATATATATATCCAGGTCCCCTCTGGCTCCCCAGACATTCGGTTCTCTCTCTCTCACCTGCGACAGTGTGAGGGCAGTTGCAGGTGTGATCGCGCCACCGGGAGGCTTCCGGCGACATCAGCTACAGGGCGCCGCCATCTTGTGTGCGTTTGCGCATACGCAGAAGCTCGCGCACGCGCAGTATAGCCCCAGATGCGATACGGCAGCCATTACAGGGAGTGAGAAGAGGCGCTAGATAGTCAGGGACATCCCCCAGTTCGCACATGCGCAGTTAGCAGCGGCGGCGGCCATTACACAGCACGCACGAGGCCCCAATGTTAAAGAGAGCCACCAAGGACTACAGTTCCCAGCAGCTTCTGGGGACTGCACTTTCATCCTGGTCACAGGCAGCCAGACAGCCAATAGAGCTGGCAGCTTCTCATGCTGCAAAGTTGCAACAATGTTGTGTGAAGACAGGGATTGTCAGTTAGGAGCTGGGACACAGAGAGGGGAGGGTGTGTTTGTGCAGGGAGGAAAGTAGCCTCCTGCATTAGGCCAGAAGTCTCCCCTTATCCCCCAGCTAGGCCCTACTCACCTCAGCTTGTGGTTACTACAGGGACTCCCCTTAGACTAGGGACAGGGTCCTGTAGAACCTAGACAAGTGCGGGTCCAGCCAGGAACCGTGACCATCCTGGCAAGTGCTGTGAAGGTAATACATCCTCTGCATTAGCAGAGATAAGAGACATTATAAAGGTGGATCACTCCATGCGGGAGCCACCCACCGTTGAGGCGGAGGCATCTTGGATCATCTCCTGGAGCAAGGGATTCCAAGCAAAGGTCATCTGCGCACCCGGTAGCAGGAGCACCGGGCAGGTATTATCCAAGTCACCAAGTGCACCACCTAAACACTTCATCTTAGTGGGCAGCGCTGTTCCACACGTGGGTGGGGTTGTGGGACTCTTGGGACTTTGGGTACAAGGACTTTGGGGATACTGTGTAAGGAGGTTATAGCCCAGTTAGGGGCAAGGTTATAGCTGCCAGCTAGTGGCAGAGGGTGGCATATATATATAGTTGTGCATACTGATGATGTTGCACTGTGAAAGTATGATACTCTGTGTTATGTTGCTATACAATATGATATGATGTTATTGTGTTATTTGCTCGTTCAGTAAACCTTTTAGCCTTAACCCTGGTGTATGTGGTTTCTGGGTGGGTTCCTATGCTAGGCCCATTCTACATTCCTATAGAATCCTACATAGGTGGAGGCGCTGACCGACGAGAACGTTCCAGAGATTCACCCCAGGCTCTCACTAGCGGAGGCTCAGGCCTCCTGTGAGCCTGACAGGTATAACGCACCACACCAGATAACATATAGGTTCCCCCTCACATTCACTCTATCTGCGATAGGGGGTGGGGGAATACCCTTTACATATATATATACCCAGTTAAAATCAACCCCACACTGATGAGACCCATTAAGGTCGAAACAGCTGTCTGTGGGTGGTTTTCTGGTTATGCACCTTAACCCTGGCTGTGCTCAAAGCTGTGACCATGCAGCAAGCTTAAGCCTATAGGGAACCATGTTAAAAATGGTTTTTGAGGCAAAAAGTGGTGTGCTATTTGCATGTCATTTCCCAGAATGCCTTGCTACAGTGGAAGTGCTGGGTGATAATGGGGAAAGGCGGGGTTGCAGACCTGCCTAAGACATGCAGATGAGCATACAGTTGTATTTGCGCGCGTGTATATATACACATATATATATATATATATATAGCGGTCATGTAAAATGGCTACAGTCATCTCTCCTGCTGACAGTAAGGCCTGGTAAGTTGTGGGCATGCCAGCAGTAATTATGGAGGTTTGCCCTCACACCCTGGTGGGGTGCCCTGTGTATGGATGGGAGTAGTCACATGCTCTGACTCCATGGTTAGTGATGTCAGAGGTGTGTCAGCTTCCAGAGTGTACATAAGGCACAGCACTGAGTCTAAAGTTAGATCTGCGTCCAGTTCTGGAACTAGCCTGAGTTAATAAGAGTTCTAGTTATGTTATAGTAACTGAAAGGAGACTGTGTCCAGGGACCTGGCACAGGGTAGTGATCCCTGCGGGGATAGGGAATCCCTATCTAAGGAGAGATACACCTTTTAAAGGGAGGCACTGACTGGAGAATGAGTGGCTAAGTATACACTGCGAGGGGCAGCTAGCCCACATCAACCAATAAAGATGTTCTCATTCACAAACCCTCTCGTGTACATGCGTGGAGTGAATGTACAGAGAGGAGCACCACGGAGGAGTTCCTCAACAGGATCATCCCCTAGCGGACGCAGGGACCCTGATGAGGTGGAGGCGCTGCACTGGAACTAGGTGAGACTCAGCACACTACCTCAGCTGCCTGTCTGGACGGGTCCTCCCCACACACCATCATGCGGGAGACTCAGGAGTCCTGTTGCCAACAGGTGCACCACCAGACACTACCACACTGTAATGGGGGCCGGTTAGACCACAGGGGCCAATGTGAGATTGGGTGGGTCAGGCCGGTTCAGAAACACCGTTACATTTGGAGGCGAGCTGCTGAGATCAGATCTGTCATCAGGACAGGCTCTAGCTAGGCACACTGGGAAACAGGGAGAGAGCCTGCTGCCACTCTGTGCTGCGTAGGGACGGACCTAGGGGTGGTCAGGGGGCTGACGGGATATTGTCAGTTCGCAGGGACGACCTAGGGGCCTGAAAGGAGTGAGGGGTCTGGAGCCGGGCTATAGCTGACCGAGTCACCTTGAGGCAGTGCTAGTTGGTAGGACGCCAGAAGGGATAGCCTGTAACTTGGTCAGGAATCCTGGAGAGGGTCTGCGCTAGGCTGACCAAGAGAGGTAGACGCCCCAAGTACTGCATGGCAGAGCCAGAGTACCTAGCCCATTCCAGACACTTACCATAGGGAGCACAGACTGGGAGGAAGGAGTCACAGCAGACACTGAGAGAGTGAGCCTAGCCTGAGGTAGTGCAACATGAGTCCAGCCTAGATCAGGTACACATGTGGTGGTGCATCTGAGCAATCTTTATTGTACTGATGTGGAGGCTGCCCCGCAGAGCGGAGTCCCATGTACGATAACTGTTACGAGAGAATGGAGGATCCGCGTGGTGCGGAGAACACAAAATGGCGACCAGAGGCTGATGGGGAGGGCACCCGTGGCGTGCACCCCACTGAAGAGCAAACAGTCGCCGAGTTATCGTTAACCAGTCTGCTCTGGAGCGGAGCGAAGGCCGTGGCTGCCCCGTTTTTATCCTGTTTGGGACACCGAGGGGCCACCCTTGAAGAGTGTGAGGAAATTGTAATAATTGGGGGAGAACCCCACGAGGAGAGCAAACAAACTGACTTTTTGGGCTTAAAAGCCAACCAAAATGGCGGTTCCCGCTTGCTAGGGAAACCGCATGGGACAGTCACAGAGGAAATGGCTGATGCAGAACTTGCAAAGAGCTGGCCGGGAATGGCGCAAACAGCAGAGCCCCGCCCTGATGGGGGGCATGGCGCGAAAGCTATGGCTGCGCCTTCATGGACAGTGACTCACTCGGCCCCTGTGCTCAGTCAACCGCTTAGTCTATGGGACCCTCCCCTGATTTCCACCAGGGGGAGTGACTTTCAACTATGGCCTGTGGGAATGCACCCACTGGGCCCAGGGACTGATATCCAGACGGCGCCACTACAAAAAGTAGTTCCGGCCGCGGAAATGATTTGCAAGAAAGAGGGATATTTTGCACGCAAAGCTGCTGCAAGGAGAAGGCGGGAACTAGCCGCGGTAAAAGAATCCAGCTCTGAGGAGGAAACTGGCGCGAAAACGCAGACCGCGCCCACCAGGACTGAGAGAGGCGCGGCCTTAATTAAGGGGCATGATATTCGCCTGTGGGACCCGCCCATAATTGCAACCCCTGGGGGCGGGTTCCAGCTATGTCAGCGGAAGGAGGAGCCGAAGCAGGAAGTGGCTGGCCCAGAAGCTTCTACCGGTCAGTTGCGAGGAACCACTGACCTGGAGAGACCCACACTGAAAGTGGTCCCCACAAAGAGAATGGCCTGCCCCTCCGCTGTGGGAACTATGGTCTCCACCCAGCCCTACTCAGTACCCGGCGGGCTACTAGTAGTAAGGGTGGCTAACACCGAGACGGTGGTCGGGCTCTGCCTACAATGCGGGCTGCCCGGAGGCACGGTCAACACGGCGGCACGTTGCCCACATTGCGGGACACTGTACTTATGGCCTATGCCAACGTTTATACCGATACAATCGGCTGACCCCCCGGGGGACCAGGCTAGGCGAGCCGCCGAGTCCCCTGGCGCACTGTGGATAGGACGTGCGAGTCCCGGAGAAAGGGGACTGGAGCCGGTCAAGTCGGCTGGGTCGGCCGCAACCGAGACAGTCGGGTCACGTCCTGACCGCACCGAGAAGGGAGAATACTCGGACGAGGATCTCCGTGAACTAGCGGAGGTGACATCGAGGCCCAGGATAGAACCGGGGAGGACGACACCCCGTGGTACCAGCAGCTGTCAGAAAGACAGGACGTCCCCCGCAGATCGGCGAGCCGAGAGACGGAGTCCCTCCGCCTCAGAACGAGGCGGCGACGGACGAGAGACGCCGGCACCCCTGCGGACGGGTAAGAGGAGTCCCTTCACTTACCTTGCCCCAGCAGACGGTGTAGGAGCGGAGAGGCCATGCCAGGCCGCAGGCGCACGTGGAGAGACGGCATCACTTCCGGTGAAGACGACGGCGGAGCTTCCGGATGTCGTCATCTAAGAAGAGATCCCGAATGGGGGTCCAACCCGCGATGACGGTGTTTCCGGTTCCGGGGAGGACATCACTTCCGGTGGCGACAGCGGAACCCCGAGAAAGAATGCAGCGACGCTTCGGCGATCGGGGGAAGGTCCCCGATCACCTACAAGGCCCAGGAGTTGGATGGGCGATCCAAGGACTGAGGAGGGTGAGATATCCTCATTGGACCAGTCTACGGACAGCCAGGAACGGGTCGTAACCCCGTGGGGTCCAATTTCTTGCCCATACGCCCAATCCCACGCCCTAGCTAACACCCCTGCCCCAATCACACGGTCCCCGGGTTCCCCGCCTAGTTTGGAATCTGTGGACATATCATCAGGGGGAGAAGGGAGACGGACTGGGGAAAGACAGCGCAGTGGCGCTACGGAGGGTGATTCTCGGGGAGGGGGAGAGTGGCTGCGGTAGGCCAGTGGTTGCCCCCTGCAGTTCCTGCGACGGTGAAAAAGGCCCCGGGATCTTCTAGGTGGTCTGTACCACGATCTGAACGGTCGTCGGGGGTATTTTCCCTTGAAGATGATAGGGAGTCAGGGGGGTCAAATAAATTTAGAAAGACCCGTTGGTGGGCCCCATTATTTGAAGGGTACTCCGCCTGGATGGACCGCACTCGGTTCCTCATCCGGCGAGAAGATGTAGTGGATTACTGGTGGGCTGTGGGAGAATTCACACCTGAACAAAGGGACAGAGAGTTGCAGGAGCGGTGGCTGCAGATTGAGCATAGGGAGATAGAACCCATGGGTCCTAGTATCCTATCAGACCCCGTGGACCCTAATGAGCCCCTATCATGGGTGTTACCTGGGAGGGCAGGTAAGGCTGACCTGACCAGGATAAGTAGGGCCGAGAGAACCATAATGGCTCGGTATAAATCATCCCACGGGTTGGAGTACCCGTATGTCCCTGAGCCTCTCATGGATGAGATAGAGGACAACCGGGATAGGTGGCTTAGGGAGGCCATTGAAATGCACTTAGTAGGAAGAGGGAGTTCCGTGATAGGGAAGAAAGCCGAGGAGCGCATAGAGCACTTAGTGCGGGTATGGGGCATTGACAGAAACATTTATAAGCACAGGGTGACATATAGGCCTGAGAGGGGACTGCCTAGGCACTATCACGTCACGGTCATAGACATGGGCGGTAGAGAGGTCAAGAAACCTGACCCGAGTCACTATTTTTAGGGGGTACTAATACATTACGCGGGTTCGTGGCTGCTGGTCGGGGCGGGCGGAATGTACTGTAGTCATTTTGTTATATACCATGGAAATTGTACCTGAAGTTAATATAATTATGTGTTGTATTTCAGTGCTTCCTGGAAAAGGGTATACAAATTTAGGTCCCAGCGAGGGCGTTGGGATTCACCAGGGGGAGAATGTAGCGGTCATGTAAAATGGCTACAGTCATCTCTCCTGCTGACAGTAAGGCCTGGTAAGTTGTGGGCATGCCAGCAGTAATTATGGAGGTTTGCCCTCACACCCTGGTGGGGTGCCCTGTGTATGGATGGGAGTAGTCACATGCTCTGACTCCATGGTTAGTGATGTCAGAGGTGTGTCAGCTTCCAGAGTGTACATAAGGCACAGCACTGAGTCTAAAGTTAGATCTGCGTCCAGTTCTGGAAGGAGTTCAAGTTCAAGTACTAGCCTGAGTTAATAAGAGTTCTAGTTATGTTATAGTAACTGAAAGGAGACTGTGTCCAGGGACCTGGCACAGGGCAGTGATCCCTGCGGGGATAGGGAATCCCTATCTAAGGAGAGATACAGCTTTTAAAGGGAGGCACTGACTGGAGAATGAGTGGCTAAGTATACACTGCGAGGGGCAGCTAGCCCACATCAACCAATAAAGATGTTCTCATTCACAAACCCTCTCGTGTACATGCGTGGAGTGAATGTACAGAGAGGAGCACCACGGAGGAGTTCCTCAACAGGATCATCCCCATGCGGACGCAGGGACCCTGATGAGGTGGAGGCACTGCACTGGAACTAGGTGAGACTCAGCACACTACCTCAGCTGCCTGTCTGGACGGGTCCTCCCCACACACCATCATGCGGGAGACTCAGGAGTCCTGTTGCCAACAGGTGCACCACCAGACACTACCACACTGTAATGGGGGCCGGTTAGACCACAGGGGCCAATGTGAGATTGGGTGGGTCAGGCCGGTTCAGAAACACCGTTACATATATATATATATATATATATATATATATATATATATTTTTCCCTCACAGCCCCACTACTCACCTGCTGTTCCCGTCTGGAGCTGCTAAACCCTTTCCTTCACAGCCCCACTTCTCACCTGCTGTCCCCTGCTAAACCCTTTCCCTCACAGCCCCACTACTCACCTGCTGTTCCCGTCTAGAGCTGCTAAACACTTTCCCTCACAGCCCCACTACTCACCTGCTGTCCCCGTCTGGAGCTGTTAAACTCTTTCCTTCACAGCCCCTCTCCTCACCTGCTGTCCCCGCCTGGAGCTGCTAAACCTTTCCCTGACAGCTCCACTCCTTACCTGCTGCTCAGCGCCTAGCTTCCCGCCCGCAGAGACTTGTTGCTTGTACCACCCCCAAGCGCGCCTCTCATTGGCTGCCGGTCAGAGTGCCGCCCCCAAGCGCGTCTCTCATTGGCTGGCGAAGCTGCCGGTCAGCGTGCAGTCCCTGGGCACGCCTCAGAGAGGAGGAGCGCGGGTGCTGGCCCCGACTTTGCAGAGGCAGGAAGGTGGCAGTAGTAGCAGGTCTGCGCATCTCCTTGCTATGTCCCCTGGGAGCGCCGCCTGCCTGGCGTGATGTTTGAAGCCCATACGTGTTTTTGCACATTCACTTTAATACCCATTTGCAACCCCGACCCGTGCACCTCTCACCACCCAACTCCGCCTGAGCTGCTGCCCAGATATTAACCCATGAGTGCAAACGGTGCCCGGGCGCCCGAAGTCCAGGTTCGCGGTCCGGCTGCAGGAAGCCGCAGGTGCGCTGAGCGCTCCTTGCCCCCTGGCGTCCTCCGCTGAGCGCTTGGTGCAGCCCGAGAGGTGGAGAGGGGAAGCTTTGGTAATGGACGGCAAAGTTTCCGAGTCCAGGGGAGCTGGGAGTAGCGATGACACCTCGTCCTCCTCGTCCCTGTCCTCCTCGGGCTCCCAAACCCTCTCTGAAGGGGGGGATTGCAAAGCCCATTCTGGGGAGAACAGCACAGACTGTGACTCTGAGGGACAGCTGACCATAGAGCAGGAGGTGCAAGGGAGACGTGGAGGGGATGGAGAGCAGGAACAAGAGGAGGATGAAGAGGTAAGACATCCCATTACTTTATAATATATATATATATATATATATTACACTTGTTGTATTACGTTTGTAATGGTGTGTGTGTGTGTGTATATATATATATATATATATATATATATATATATATATATATATATATATTCCAAAGAAGTTGCACTATTGCCTCTGACTGATTTCTAGCATGCTCTGATACTATTAAATATACAACCAAACTATTTAGAGATGGCATATGTTGTATCTATCTGCTCTGTGTCTATCTTTAAACCTTTGATGCTGCCACAGTATGTGACTGCACAACAGCGCCTAATCAATCTCAGTTTTGTTAACCTCATCTGTTGAGGGTACTTATTCCTCATGTTACATGTGTTTAGTGTGCACTTATCTCTCTACTATGTTAAAGTATCCTGTAGTGACATTTATTTTCCCTAAACTGCTATATGTGTATGGATCATGTGAATCAGGGATAATAGGTTGGTGTGTTTGAAATTTGAGGTCATTGTCACCCACTAGAAAGTTTAGGCAGTGTAGGGTTGCCAGGCTTCCCGTATTTAATTGACTTGTCCCGTTGTCTGCCTGTACGAATAATTGTCCCATATTTTAGTGCCATAACGTGAAAGTCCTTCAAAATTACTTTAATGGAATCCGTCCTAAAAACGTAATAGATTTCTACTTGAGTGTAATAGTTACCTTTTCCCAATAGATGTCACCTTTATTAAAATAATAATAGCTCAGCCACTGCCTGGTCATCTCATCATATTATAATCCCCACCCCTATAGACGTTATTCCTTCTCCCATCGCTACTTGTTAGCTCAGTGAGTGTTTTTCCCCGTCTGCCAAGCGCAGAGATAATAAAACCCAAAGAATATAGCGGTCAAGCAGGAGATACCATTCAGCTCGAAGCATTTGCAAATCATTCATCACTCAATACAACGTCAAACTTTCATACTGGTTTTCGGCGTCCCGTATTATAAAAACTGAAATATGGCAACCTTAAGGTAGTGGGACAGTGAATCAAGCAGATGTCTGTCGAACTGTAGTAGTGCTGGTAGCCATACAGCTAGTCAGTATTCATGTGTGTTAAATATAATAATGTTGTTTTTTTATACATGGATAACTTAACCTATTGCCTTATGGCAGGGGTGTGCAAAGTGGGGAGTGCGGGGGGCGCGAGATAAGCTCCGGGGGCGCAGGGTTTACAGAGGCCCCGCGCACTTCCCGAAGGCATTTAAATTAATGCCGGGGGAGCTGCAAGGCCTCTGTAAACTTCTCTTTACCGTGTTTCAGACGGCTCCTGGTGACGCGTCGCCATGGCAGCGTGGCATCAAATGACGCAGCAGGGTCATATGACAGTGTTGTCATGACGCCAGATCGTCAGGACCAAGGTATAGGGGGGTGGGAGGTGGCGTTAGAAGACGGGGCTGGCCAGCAGGGGGGCGCCGGGAGAAAAGATTGCGCTCCCTTGCCTTATGGAATCTAAAATGGAGAAGAGTAATATAGAGACATTATATAATGTTTCATGTTTAATAATGCACACTATTCTGCGTGTGTAGTAATTTCTCAACTAAATAATCCTTTGGCTACATTTAGCAACTGTAGTTTGATATGCAAGGCATCAAAAATAAAATGAATGAAAGAAGCAAAACGTGAAATCTTATGTTTCTTTAGAATTAGATAATACTTGTGGTATTTAAAAAAAAATTATTCAACTCTTAATGTCATTTTTTTCATGAGTTTTATAGCATCCCTTGGTTTCCACAGCAAGTTTTAGACCATCTCCCCGGCAGTGCAAGAAATTTGCAACACTTTACTGTTTGTAATAATTTGTTGCCAATATTCCCAGCAGTTCGAGCTGCAAACTGTAACAATAGATAATGCTACCTTTTAGTAATATAAGGATACAATGTAGCTGCTGAGCTACACTAACTGAGGAAGCCATTATGTTAGTCACACAATCATGATTTTTACAGATTTGGAACCCAGGCCTGCTTGGGTATGAAATGTAGTATGAATGTAGTATCATACATGGCCACAGGCTTTACATATACAAATAAGAAAATAAAAAAAGGGGGGGGGTGTGAGTTAGTATTGCTGCTTTAAAACTAACTTGGTAAATTCATACTAGTGTTAACTTTAGACCACGTAGATAACACTCTTTTTAAGTATTTTAGCAAGGCTTCTGATTTAAAAGCTAGACGCCCTGGAGATTTTGTAAAGGGTCACTTAAACATTTACATTGCCGCAGTTTAGCACTGCCCTCCAAGCGGCTTCCTCTGTGTGCCCACCAAAGTCTTTTAAAGTTGAAGGAGGGGTGTGACTTTAATTCCTCTCTGTCCTCCAATGATGAGCCGGTGTACTCGGTGACAGATCAAATGCTCTTGCCAGTAATTATGAAACTCCTGTGATAACACTTCTCACATCCAATGGCAATTGTGGTATAGTTATGGTTTGCCACATAAGTATGCTGTCTGCTTCCTCAGCGTTTTGTACAGGTACATTTATAATGCTAGCTCTGTTTCGCTGAACCTGACAGATTTCTCTGTTGCCGGAGTTCAGAAAAAGTGCAGTCTGTTGCACGTACGCGTAAACACTGATCATTTAAATGTGCTTTTAATTGTACCCTTATGAAAACTGTAGTTGGTACTCAGGACCCGCATCCTCACCATGAACATGCTGCAGCATAAATTAATACTGTGTGGGACTACACACTTTTTTTTTTCCCCATAACCTTTTAAAACTAATTCTTTATAGAGGACAAACAATAAAAACGTATTGGTCGTTTTTACAGATATCTGGGAAACTTTCTAATGTATTTTGTACTGATCCAAAGGAGCCTTAGGTTACATATGCTTTAAAGAATAGTACAATTCTAGTTCTTAACCTTCCATTAACATATCATTTAGATAGTTGCATACATTTAAAAAAAGCATTTTTTGTAGAAATGGAACTATATATTGTAAGAAAATTAAATATAGCAAGACTAAAATGTTGGTGACAAAAAGGTAAACATGTAATTATAGGATTTATAATGTGGAACCCCTGGTGAACTGTCAACAAACTCCAGAGTTTTACAGAACACAGATTAAAAAGTGGTAAAATAGAAAGTTCCTGCTAGTAATGTTCGGTGTAGACCCCTATTAGCTTCCCCAAGAAACGGCTAAACCCAGTATACCCTGAGAAAAACGCGATCATGTAAAAAAGGTTTTCATTGGGTTGCTTCTGTGCAGAGTTCCATGCTGTTATTTTTTGGGGGATGCACTACCTCTCATTTGTGGCCACCCGCCTCCCTTCCAAGTCCCACTCCCACTGCTTCAATACGGAGTGCCTCGGCCTTTGAAGGACAGAATGACCTTCATCTGAATGTCCACCTTTTTGTTTCATTTGCACATATACAGTAGAAGTAGTGGAGCAACACTGCTGTGGTTTAGAGGGCAGCACTATGTTTAACAGCACACAAGATCAGCATGGTTAACCTTGAGCAAAATAAGTTTTGAGGGACTATGGGGCGTATGTATCAAGGCAAAAGTGGTGCTTTTCTGGGGCAAAAAAAACGTTACCTTTTTATGTATCAAAAATAAAAATCCCATTGCAATAGGATCTTTTCTTTGATACAACTGGTGAAGGTTGTTGTGCCCCAGAATTGTACCACTTTGCCTTAATAAATAGCCCACTAAAAGTCTTTAGAGACACTTTGCATCATTACATACACAGCACTGTATGATAATTTTCAAGGGAAATTAAGACTTTCTTTTCCAAATTATTATTATTAGTAGTAGTAGTAGTAACTTTTCTGTGTATGGTGCCAACATTGTACAATGTTAGAGGGTGGACAATAACTTTGTGTATAAATAGAAATACATGTTAAGGCAAACTGGGACAGGATGAAGGAAGTCCTTAACCCAATCTAAAAAAATAATAATTTGCATTTTGATATTAGAGCTGCAACATAGTAGATGAGGTTGAAAAAAGACATGCGCCCATAAAGTTCAACCTATGCTAAATTTAGAGGACAGATACTTTATACTACTACTACTACTACTAGTGTGATGGTACTTGGGGATGAACCGTTTATTAACAGGCTAATAGTTCCACCTGTTATACAACAGACGACAGAGAAGCCTAATGCTACATCCAACATGACAGAAATACACAGTAAAATACTTATATATTCTCTTGAAGTAGGGTCATTTAGTTTAACCCTTTGGCCAAAGCGTTGTAAGCTTGCGAGCCACGTCAAGGCAGACACCTGTTCGCAAGTCCTAACACTACCAGATAAAATACTAATATACCTCCTATTAGGATTAAAATTCTCATTTACCTCTATTAGGAGGGAGAAAGACCACAGTGGGTCTATATCCAGCAGAATGAGGCACTTGCAAACTAGGGAAGTGGGGAGGGGCGGGCTTAAAACCTGGGAAGGAGGAGCCACTAACCTCCACCAGCTGGAACAGCTGAGAATGGGTTAACAAAACACAGAACCCCAGTAAGCTCTTTTTGGGAACCCCTGAGCCCCCACAAAATATATATATGTATATGTGTCAAAATGGAGTGCTATTGAGCGTGGCATATGTATACAACAGACGACAGAGAAGCCCAATGCTACATCCAACATGACAGAAATACACAGTAAAATACTTATATATTCTCTTGAAGTAGGGTCATTTAGTTTAACCCTTTGGCCAAAGCGTTGTAAGCTTGCGAGCCACGTCAAGGCAGACACCTGTTCGCAAGTCCTAACACTACCAGATAAAATACTAATATACCTCTATTAGGATTAAAATTCTCATTTACCAGGTGTCTGCCTTGACGTGGCTCGCAAGCTTTCAACGCTTTGGCCAAAGGGTTAAACTAAATGACCCTACTTCAAGAGAATATATAAGTATTTTACTGTGTATTTCTGTCATGTTGGATGTAGCATTGGGCTTCTCTGTCGTCTGTTGTATACATATGCCACGCTCAATAGCACTCCATTTTGACACATATACATATATATATTTTGTGGGGGCTCAGGGGTTCCCAAAAAGAGCTTACTGGGGTTCTGTGTTTTGTTTTCCACCTGTTATGTAAGAAAATTTCATTTTTATTTTATCTTCTCTGCTTTTTTGTTTTGTAAGCACAAATATGGTGTAAATGTTTTTGTAAAATTTTAAACCACTAGGATCACTGACTGCAACCTCTTACTCTATAGCAGACCTGCACAACTCCAGTCCTCAAGGGCTGCAAACAGTATGACTGAGCCAGCTGTGCTGAAGTAGGGATATCCTGAATACCTGGCCTGTTTGCGGCCCTCGAGGACTGGAGTTGTGCAGGCCTGCTCTATAGGAATTAAAGCACTGCTTATTAAAGTTCCTGTAATAGGATTGACATTTCAAGTGTTAGGACCATATCAATTATTCTCTATTTCAAAATGTGCCTATAATTAATCCTTTTAAGTGCTCTATCAATTTATGTAGACAAAGCTCAAGTGCCCTAAGTCATTTAGAAAAATTAAATATTTTTTAATTGGGAGCTCAATTCTAAATTGTTCACAAATTTATGGCTTTGTATGAAGATTAAAAAATGGCTGTTATAAATGGCTGTTGATGCACAGTAATTCAGAAAACGCATCAGCAACTTTCTTACGTTTGACTCAGACGCACATTGATGCCAAAGGAAGTTTCTTGCACTGTGCAAAGATCAGAAGTTTGACACTTGGATCTGAAGATGGTATGGGGCCTGCAGAATCTTGCACACTACATTGGCAGATGTTACATTGAAAGGACGTTAACTCTTGTAAGGAGTTACTGTGAGGTAGTGTAGGTGTGGTGCCACAGACTCTCTCTGCCTTTTCAGGGTGCTGGCATTCGGCTGGCTGGTAGTGTTAGCGCTCAGGGTGAAAATAAAGGGAGCTAGGAATGTTTATACAAACAAGACAGGCTTTATTGACAGGACAGGTATAGCCATGGCTGGTCCAGCTATCTTTCTGCCCCCCTGTCACGCAAGTTCTCCTAGGTACAGACCGTGATCGGCTATCCTGTGGGGTTTATTCCCCTCACGCAGCCTCCCCGAGTGGCAGGAGAGGTGGTTACACTGGGTCTGTGTTGCAGCCTACCATGGTGCAGACCCTGTGCCCTCCGCTTCCCTTTTGCATTAGGGAGGATGTTCTAAATTATAGGAGTCGGTTCTCCTCCGCCCCTCCTGGGGAGGGGAGTGTGTGGGTTGGCGTTCCTTCAGCCCCTCATGGGTGGAGGAGCCAAGATCTGTGCTTAGCACAAGGCCTCCACATTATCTGCTGGCCAGCACCATCCAAGGGCCTGAAACCCATACTCTACTATATGCAACGCTGTTATACCATCTGCAGTGGCTGCATCAAATAAAGATCCCATTTATATACTTCTGGCTGAGTTGCAGTCTATTAGCCTGAAGTATAAGAGTAAGACTGTCATGGTAGGGACTGCCTGCAGTTATACTGCATCCTGCTGTGAGGGGAGGCGCTGTCATCATCACATGGAAAGAACTTAAGGACCACCGAAAGCCTGTCCTGTTACCCCACAACATCGCAGACACTCAGCTCTCCTGGACCCTCACAGGTATGCACACACCACAGATATCAGTAACAGCAACATGTTTCCAGAGAGGGAGGGGGAGGCGGGGGGAGAGAAACGGGGCTACACCGGCTTTTACTCTTACATTCTCTTCCCTGTAATCCATACATCTCCACAGGGAGGCACACATGGCTTCATCACTCTTGACTAGTACATAGTCAAAGGGGAATATCCATTTCCATAACTTCTAATATCCTGGGGTCCTCTGCAGGCACTTTCCTATTACTTCTGCCTGGGGTTGTAATGCCATCAGTGTTCCCATCTACCCCACATTAATACAAGACCCCAGTTGTCCTCTTTAGTGGCCTGGTGTGCTTACTTCTTCCAAAGTTGGCCTTAAAGCAACTTTGCTAGTGACAGTTCTGAGGAACCCTGGTTTAGGGATCCCACTCTGTGAATCTGTGTCACACACACACTCCCTCAGTGTAATGCTATGGACTTCCCATCAGATCTTCAAGGGGCCCTATCTACTTAGGGGCACTTTCCCTATCTATCAAAACAATACAAGTGACCTCACATACCTAAACACAAAGCGCAAACGGGGGGGGGAGCGTGAGATTGTATGTGGGGGGCGCAGGGTTTACAGAGGCCCTGCGCGCTTCCCGAAGGCACTTAAATTAAGTGCCGGGGAAGCGGCGAAGGCGTTTAACTGCACTTACCTTGGCTCAGACGGCTTCTGGAGACGTGTCGCCATGGCAACTGGCACCGCGAGGTCATGTTGCTATGACGCCCAGATGCTGGAGCCGAGGTAAGAGGGGGGGCGCACAGAGAGGGGGACAGCCGTCAGGGGGGCGCAGGGAAAAAAGATTGTGCTCCCCTCTTGTAGAGGCACTCCTTGGGTCCTTCTGGGGTCTCAGGTTCAACCCCCTATATACCTCTACCTTTATACCCCTTAGTGCCTCACGGATCAAAATAGTTACAGGGGAGTGGCTGGGCTCCTCATCTCGCCCCACCCTTGTTACTGGGCAAACAGGGGTGAGCTCTTTACAGAATGGGGGTGGGGCTTACATGGCAGTTGGCTGACTTGGAACAATACATTTAAAGGTCAATGGCTTGCAACAGTTCCCAAGACATTAACCCCATCTATACCTTTAGTAACCCGGGGTGGATTACACAGTGTTCTGTAGTCTTTTAGATTAGAGCACAGGGTCTTGGTTTGAAGCTCCTGAATTGCCAGCGGTTTCCAAAGACTTCAAAATTCAGTTCAAAGAGCTCTGACCTGCAGCCTGAAGCATATTCTATATCTAATAAAAGGCTAAGATACTTTGTGGGCTGTGGTATGTTTTTAATGGACCAACGTATCAATAGTATAAGGGTTTCTTGTGCACAAGCCTTTGACACGGCAGTGGTCTCCATCAGATGCCGAATAAAGGCTGGTTATATTTTTATACACACACACACACCTACTGTTTGACATGTTGCGTATAGAAATATAAGGGTGCACAGAGTTAAGGAAGTATGAGGCCTATAGCAAGGTTTTAGAACCCCATGTATTAGATGAGCATTTACTTCCAGTGTCTTTGTTACTGAGTTAACTTGAATTTATAAATAAAAAAAAATAGATTCTATGAAAAAACATCATATATCTATTATCAATATAAATAAATATATCTATCTCGCCTATATAAAGTTTGTCCTAAAAAAAAAATCCTCTCTATCCCACCCTTCTATTAATAAGTCAGAGGGTTAATGAGTGTCCTATTGATAATCCTGCTGAGAGCAGTGACAGGAAATGATAGTTTGTGGTTTTATATGATTTTTATTTTTCTGGGACCTGACTCCGCATGGTGATAGGATCAGAATTCTGCCGTTCAGATTGGAACTACAGCAAAGACCAGTTGGAGAACCGCTACCTGCACTGCACAGTGATATTTAGAGGGGAAGTCCTACCTAATACAAAAGTAAATGAAGGACAGTTGCATGTTTAATAGGTTTAGATGGAGCGGATTGACACTTATTTATATATATATCTATATCCATGGCTGGTCCAGGCTATCTTTCTGCTTTCCTGTCACGTAAGTTCTGATAGCTTCAGGCAGTGACGGGCTATCCCATGGGTTTACCCCTCCTCATGCTGACTCTGAGTGACGGTGGTGGAGTTGAATGGGAGTCTGTGTACAACCAATCCTGGTGCAGACTCTGTGCCCTCTTCCTCTGAACCTTAGGGAGGAAGTGTTCCAAATTGTCAGTCCAGCTCTCCCCCTCATGGGGTAGAGTAGTGGGGCTCTGAGTCTCTCCCGGCTGGGAGAGAGTCCAGCTCAGCCACTCCTCGGGTTGGGACATTCCTCCAGCTCCTGGAGCAGAGATGCAGCTAAGATCTATTCAGAGCTCAAAGCCTCCATATTGCCAGAAGGCCAGCACCATCCAGTGGCCTGGGACCCATTCTCCAATACAAGACATATGCTGTAATGACATCCTTCAGTGGCTGCCTTAATAAAGATCCCTTTTTATATACTTCAGCTTAAGTAACAGTCTATTGGGTAGGAGTATTAGAGATATCTGCCGTGGTGGGACTGTCTCCAGGAACCCTGAAGCCTACTGCGACTGGATACACTGATGACACCAAACTGAGAGTCTGAGGATCACCAAAAGCCTTTACTGTTTACCCTTATCACGGAAGCTCATCTCTCCTGGACCCTCACAGGTAACCAGCACCACACAGACCTGTCGCCAGGGCAAGATCTCCGAGAGGGGAGGGAGGGAGGGGGGGGGGGGGGGGCAGGACACAGAGGCAGCGCTACTACATACATACATATATGTATGTTGCCATGCCTGGTTTTGGCTACCAATCTTCCCTCCCTGACATTCAAGCCCTCGTAACAGTGCAGGCAGTGTCAGGACCAATGATTATGGGCTTTCCCCACCATAGCAACTCTCGAGTGGCAGGAGAGGAGGTGGGACAAGGCCTGTGTTCTGCCCAACCCTGGGCTCAGACCTTGTACCTTCCCCCTCTGTACTTAAGAGGTTGCACAGCTAAATTGTTTGTGTCTCTTCCCCTGAAAGAGACAGGTAGATGGTAAGTTCCTATATTCTTGGTTATTGTCCCCTTATCTTTTATCAAAATTGTTTTTTCCCCCAGTAACTTTTTAATTTCTTTTTAGATTAGGCAAACAAAACAACATAAGAGAAACTTGTATCAGCATTTTTCTTGTGTATACAAGTCTTATCACAAAAAACATTAGGTAAAACTTGTAAAAACACTCCATTGTATTTAAGCACCACAGAGACATTAAAACTTAAAATGGCAATCTGCTCAAAAATAAATTTAATTTCAGCTCCAGGACCACTGGTTCCCGGGAACTTGGTTTTAGTTGCCAATACACTTCCTGTTTTTTTCTTTTCTTAAGATGCTCTAGTGGTCATACTGTACAATAGGAAGTCACAACTGCTTTCTAGGGGCCAGCGCTGTGGTGGCCATTTTGTTTCCCCAGGAAGGGGAAGAAGACGGGCATCCAAAATGTAAAATTTCTGCGGAAATAAGGGGACCTCAGAGTCGAGTACTTAAGCTCTACTGCACCACCTGGTTACAATCCTGTTTACAATACATTTACAAAAGAAGCTAGCTTTCAGGATTATAGTTGTAATGAAAAAACATTAAAAATTACTTGTCTGCTTTATTTAAAAATTGTGATCACCTAGTAGAGACTGCTGCTTTAAGGGCCACTGTAAACTAAACCAATTGTTGTACTCAGCAAACTGCTAATATGCTTCACACAATGTGAACACACAATGTTTTATACAAAATGTTTTACCTTTGGGCATCACAAATGCACAGGCCATTATAATAATGGTCTCTATCTGCCAACAATACTAGTTTGCTGCAACTGCTGAGAGCTGGTTTCAGGTCCCTTTTTGCCTCTGAATGGGATAATTATATATTTAAATGAGCCTATCGTCTGATCAAAGCACACAGTTGTGGCCTTACCTGCTGAACAAACCGTGTCTAGAAACCCATTTTGTTCACTTTCCCATCCTCAGCAATAATAGTCGTATCATAAAATGTTTTCATGCATTTATCAAATGGTGATGCAAGAACACTTTTGAAGTTTCACGGTTACATTTTCAAGTACAGGCCACTACTTCATGCCCCTTCAGTGCTTTTTATTTTTTTTCCAGGGGAGAACTGAAACGCAATGAAACCGAAGAGGACTCCTCTCCCATTTCTTGATTAAACGACTGGCACACTGGTGTCGCGCTTGGTCCTGCAACCAAAGGATTAAGGAAATGTATTGCATGATGTTTTTGGGATGTTATGTTTAGGAGGGTTACCTTTTTTCATTTAGCGTTCATGTTTGCATATTGATCAAACAGCATGCCTTTATGCAAAGCCAATTCATGGAGCACTAAGCATGCCATGTTAATCTGCATCACAGTGTGTTTCTGGTCAGGGGGAGTCTGGTAGCGATCTAGGACATTTGGTCGTGGCCATTTATCCGCCACTCACCTTGCCGCAGAGATATCTGTCCACAGGCCGTGTCTCGCCAAGGTAAGCCCCTAACGTTACATAAACCCCTAATACTAATGCTACCCTCTAACATAAAAACCTTAAGCACTTGCCCTAAACGGTAAAACCCCTTATGTTAATTTACCTTAATAGTGAAATGGCCAGTCGCTGAATGTCCAGCGACTGCGACGAAGGGTCCCTTGTGGCCGGTGCCAACTTGGTTGCAGCCAAATGCTTGCGACCAAATATCCGATTTTGGACTAGTAGCTATACAATATCATTATAATATTGCTTGCTTGTGCTGTGAAAGATCATCAATCTTTAGTAGGATATGAATGAGTTCTCGTCTAGAAGCTAGTTTCTGTAGTTTTCCGTCGGTGTCTGAAGCGTATAAATGGTCTCATGGTCAGCCAGTTAGATGCACAGGGAGAAGAGCTGTCCACATTTGTCCGACGCTTACAACTATACTTATGGGGATTACTCTCCAAGAATGTCATTCCTGCCACAATTGTGAATGAGTACAGATTCAAGCAACTCATGAATGGATCTCTACCCGCGCACCCTATAGCTCTTGGGATGCGAGGTTGCCCCTCGGGCTGAGAAACCCCCCAGCTTCCTGGAGTTGCTGGGCCACATAAGGAAGCAGGAGGTTAATTTGCATTTCCACACTCCAAAGACATCCCGGGAATCTTCCAAAGGGGAGAATAAAGCGACTCCCTCCAAGAAGTATAGTGCGAAGGAGAATCCTGAGGATAATACCCCCAGGGTCCTTCATGACAGACCACCTCGGCTCCTAACCCTGGCTTCAATGTGACCCGAACCAACTATTGCTTTAATTGCCACCAAGAGGGTTACTTAGCCCGGGACTGCCCGAAGTCAGACACTTCCACCCCCGGGGCCATGGCCTTCACTGTGCATTCGGCAGTACAGCCGTTCACATCCTTGGATAGTGCCTTTGTGTCTAGGCCCGAAAAGGAGGCCCGATCGGATGCCTACAATCGAGTAGGACCTGCGTCCATAGTAAGAGTACTAGTGGATGGCATCTATTCTTCTGCATTGATGGTCACTTGGGACCCAGTTTCCAGCATCTACCGGCCATTCTACGATCTGCATCTGCCTTTGCAGTCAGTCGAGAAGATGAAATTATGGGGTCTTAGTAGCGAAGACTACCCCATTGATGGCGTGATTGAAGTGTGGTTGAATATACCGCAGCTCAATACCAATTAAACCCTCCCCATGGAAGTGGAAGCCCATTATATTGGGGACCAATACGAATTTGCTATGAGCCCTGATCCAGGCCTATCTGCAAGAAGCCGGCCAATTACCCCTATCATCTCTGCGTATTCAGCCCGTATTCATAGAGAAGTGCTATAGAATCTCTACCCAAGAAGGCTTTGGACAATTCTTGAACCTGGAGAAGGGGTTGACAAAGATTCCACCAGGGCGAGTGAAGCACATGGCCACTGTACCTAACTACCCGGGCCGCGACGAGGCCGACTGGTAGTTTTCACCTGGACCACGCCCGAAGAGGATGCCAAGAGAGGGCTCAAGGTGGTCCCAGAGATGATGGAAGTCTTCACTTCCTCGCCGGTTCAAAGTGATCATCCAGAACATCTCATCCTATACGGTTTGATGTCAGTCAAGCACTGGGTCGGATATACCCGGTTACTCAAATAGAATCCCTGACTCATGTAAACGCGGCTACCATGCGAGAAGCCCCTCACGGATTGCAGTTCGACTTCGGAGAATCGTCCTTGTCAGTCGAGTGAAAGATACGGCGAAGCAACAAGCTGGCAGAACGCATGGATGTGTTCTCCACCAGTGAGATGGATGTGGGCTGCAGCAAGAGTGCTCAACTCACGATCCGATTGAATGACGCCACTATATTTCAGGAGCGTTTCGGACACATAGCTCCCAGAGATGTGAAGGATGTGAGGGACGTCCTGAAGGAGATGGAGACCGCGGGTATCGTAACGGAGTTCCACAGCCCATATGCTTCTCCTATTGTGGTAGTTCGGAAAAATAACGGATCCGTGTGTCTCTGAGTAGACTACCACATCCTGAACCGCCGCACGGTCCCGGACCAATACACCCTGCTGCCGATTGCCGGATCAGGCGCTGAGGATATCTTCAGTCAGTGGTTCAGTGTGCTGGACCAGAGGTCTGGATACTACCACGTACCCATGAGCCCCGAAGACCAGGAGAAGACAGCATTTGTCTGCCCACTCAGGTTTTACCAGTTTACCCGGATGCCCCAATGCATTTGTGGTGCACCTGCAACGTTCCAGAGGTTAATGGAAAAGACCATTTGGTGATATGAATCCTTGGGAATGTCTGGTCTATCTGGACGAAATTATCGTGTTCGGAAGAACGTTAGAAGAGCACGAACACCTTCTGAAGGTTCTGGATCGACTGGGAAAAGAAGATCTGAAGTTGTCCCTGAACAAATATCACTTCGGCCACCTATGTGGGCCATATAGTGTCCCCAGAAGGAGTGGCTACTGACCCCGCTAAAGTCGAAGCTGTAGTGAATTGTCCCAGACCAGATAATGTGCTGGAGCTGCTATCCTTCCTGGGGTTTTGTGGCTACTACCAAAGATTCGTAGAGGGATACTCCAGCAAGGCCAAAGTTCTCAACAATCTGTTGAAAATCTACTCAGAAGAATCTTAGCAGAAAGCCGCAACTCCGAACACCAGGGACAAATGGATGTCCACCTGCGAGAAGGCATTCACAGGGCTCAAGAATAGTCTCACTGAATCCCCTGACTTGGCCTATGCCGATCCAAAGCAACCTTACATCCTGAATGTGAATGCCAGCTTCAACAGGCTGGGATCCGTGTTACATCAAAAATACCCTGCCGGCCTCCGCCCAGTAGCGTATGTGAGTCTCAGCTTGATGCCAAGGGAACAAAACTATCCAGTTCACAAACTGGAATTTCTAGCACTTAAGTGGGCTGTAGTCGGTTAACTACACGATTATCTATATGGGGTCTCCGAAGTGCAAATTGACCTCTGCAAGTTGGATGCCACTGGCCACAGATAGTTAGACATGGCAGTGAACCATCAATTCACTCTGAAATACAAGCCAGGGCGCTGGAACATTGGAGCTGATGCTCTGTCCAGACGGCCTAGACTTGGTTAAATACCAGGCTATTCCTGGCACTGGGATTCAGGCAATGTGCTGAACCGCGGCCATAGTGGAAGATAAGGTCGCTTTCTCCAAACTCAGAGTGGTGGAGTCATTGGGATGTCACTTGAAGGCACTTCCAGCAGCATACTGCCACCCAGAAGGCATGTCAACGCAAGATACCATAATGAGATGGAAAGAGTTGGTAATACACCAGATGTGAGACCCGGTGGCTAGAGCCATACGCCAAGCCATCCAAAAAAAAACTTGTAGTACCATGTTCTACGATCTCTGCATGATGATCATGGACATCTGTGAGTGGACAAAACATTCGGACTGTTGAGAGATGCGGGAATCGGTGGTGCCATTGCCGGAGGTGTCTGCAGTGCATACAAGGAAAAACCCTGCCTAGATGCGCAGCCCCAATTGGCCACTTAAAGACCTCGTCTGCATTTATTTCCTCTGCTTCGAGGCAGACTGAAAGGGTATAGGGAACGTCCTCTGTAAGGTTAAAAATTGTATCTGTCAGCTCTGTTCTTTTCAGGGACTGAACAAGTTAAAACAGCATGTGTCAAGCGTTATTTTCTCAGAAGACTAGATGGTAAAAGTTTTTCAGCTTTGGACCAGCTGTTCCAGGATATCTATTACATAAGAAATAAGATAAGAAACAAGACCACTAGTCTTGTTTCTGACCCCATTAGTAGTTATTGACCTTTTATCCAGGTTCCCACCAATTTAGGCCAGATGGAATATGTAATTTTAGATGTATGATCTATACATGGGAACTCAGTTTGTAACAGATGTATGGAATTGACACACAATGTTTTGCCTTTGGTATAAAAGATTGCTCGGTGTATCTATTTAATCAGAAGAGAGAACTCAACCACCTTGTGTGCATTGAATCTTTGCTTCTCCGGGCTCGTAACCATCATATCTGAGACCAAAAGAATATACCAGTTGCTGTGAGGAAAAAGCTCCCCGGGTCGAGCAAAAAGGTTTCATGCCCTAGGTCGGACCAGGTAAATGGACCTATCATCCTCATAGTAACAGACCATTACAGCCGATACGCTCAAGGGTTCCCTACCAAAAACCAGAAAGCTCTCGCAGCAGCTAAAGTACTCTGGGAGAAGTACTTTATCAATTATGGGTTACCTAATCGGATGCACTCCAATCAAGGTAGAGACTTCGAGAGCAAGTTACTCAAACTCCTAAAACTGCTTAATATCAAAGTTTCGTACGACTCACTACCGCCCTGGAAGAGATGCTTTTCTGGAAAGGTTCAACCGAACTCTACTGGACCTATTAGGCACTCTGAAAGGCTCCAAGAAGGCCGGATGGAGCAAGCATGTCGAGCCTTTAGTACATGCCTGCAATTGCACCAGGTATGAATCCACCGGGTACACACCCTATTTTATGATAGTCAGAGAGGCGCGACTACCTGTGGACATTCGTCTGAGTATCCACCGACAGTGTACCGAAGATGACGCACTACAAATATGTGCAAAGGCTCCAGGATATGCTCTGCAGAGATTATCAGTTGGCGGAAAAAACCACCACCAAGCTGAACGAAAAAACGAGCAGAGGTATGACCATAAGGTACGCCTTCGGGAACTTCAGCCCGGAGACGTTGTTCTCTTGCAGGATTTGGGAATACCAGGGAAGCACAAGTTAACTGACCGCTGGCGAGAATCTACCTGCGAGGTAGTGTCACAGATGTCTGGCCTCCCTGTATATCGCATCAAAGATTCAGAGGGAAGGGTAAAGGTCTGGCATCGGAATCACTTGCTACCTGAACCATCGTCAATGCCTTCAAGTGAACAGGAAGATTCCAGCAACATTCCAAGTGCTGTAATGGAAGACAATCAGGATCCGTTGGAAGGAACTTCTTCCACAGCAAATGGAGATTGGTGGGCACCACCAGAAAAAGTAGCGGATAATGGGCCTGTCCTCCATGTACCCTCCCCAGTGGCTTCAACAAGCCGACCACTCGACCCAAGGAGTCCGTTTCATTCCCACTAGAGACTATGTAGCTCAAAAGTCACATTTATGAGAGGGCCAGGGCCTCAAGCCAAGGGAGTCAGAGTGTGAGACGCCCTCCCACGAGAATGGCAATGTGACTCGTTAGGGGCACCTCACTATGAGTCTCAGCAGCTGTTTCGGAGCAGGTTTGCCTCTGTAATGACTATGCTCACTGAACTGTTCAATTTGGACGTATTGTACAAAGTTAAGCTGTATGCGGGGGAGCGGTCAGTTAGTTGGCTGGAGCTCCGCGCGATCGGGAGGTGTGGGTGGCCATTTTGGTAATCACGGGTGCACAGTGCGGTGAGGTGGGGATGCACAGTGTGGCGAACATTTTAGGACAGCTCCGCAGATGCGCGACTAAGTCCCAGAATCCCTAGAGGGAGAGACTGCAGCACATGTGACTGTACCAGCCAATGGGATGCGAGCACTGTGAGGAACAGTATATTTTTTCCGCCCGCGAGTCAGTCCGGATGGAGGAGATAAAGGAGAAGGTAGTGTCCAGGGAGCAGTGCTTCCTGGCCTAGATCTTGCCCCTAGGTCCAGTTAGGCCCCGAGCCATAGTAGAGGGGTGTTGTAGGGAAGGCCCAGATAAGCACTCTTCCCCTTATTGTTATTCCTGCACCGGTGACTGGACGGCCACGCAGTGCCCTGCGGCCTGGGACCAGGTCACAGGATTCAGAGACATTGTGGGAGACCCTCCGGCTGGAGCTCACACGTCAAAGAGGATCCAGACCCCTTAGAGAGGGGATTTGTGTTGGAGGCCCCGCTGCGTTGGACCCGCTCCAACTCACTAAGCCAGAGAGCACGTGGGTACTGGAGTACCCAGGTAGGTACCCAACATGCACCTACTTTCACAGGGGGTAGCGTTACCTCACACTTGGGTGGGATTTGCTGGGACAGGACACCAGGGGTATTGGTGACATAGGATCCTCAGTACTTTGGGGGAACCACCACATGTTGGGCCATTGGGTGTATATTGTGGGTACAGGTATTGCCGTTATTGTATGTGTATACAGTAAACCTTAGTTATATACATTGTGTGGTGTATTATTCTTTACTGTGTATTGGTTCCTGTGAGGGGTTATCCCGCCAACACTGGGATCCCTCATAGGTGGAGGTGTTGCACGCAAGAAGAAAGAGCTCACCTAGGCTTCCAGAGGTAGAGGCTTAGGCCTCCTGTGAGCAGACTGGTACAGCAGCACGCGTTGTTACCCGCGTAGTTCCCTTAGGCATAGGGAAAGTGGGCTACACAAAGTGCTCCATGTACCAAGGTGCTTTCTGTAAAATGTTTATATTTCTGTCCTTTTGTGGAGAGGACCCTCGCTTCGTTTCAATCCCTTTACAACCTATGGTCACTGCCCAGTGCCTTTTTCCAAGGCTGTCTCACAACCGTTTCCAGGTGATTTTTATTCCCTGTTGATCGCGGACGTTAGCTTGTTCTGTTTCTATCTGTCCGTCATGCTCTTTTTTTAATCTCAGAAGAAATGGAAACATATAAGTAAAATATACACACACACACAATTATTCTAAGAACAGCGTGAAAACCTACTGTATTCCCTTTTAAGACTCTTGGAGTCCTCATTTCCCATGTATAAATCCAGCGTACAGTAGCTCCTTCTGCAATAACCATTTAGTTAAATCACCACCTCTTATTCCTACCCTTAATTGGTATATAACTTTAAAACCCAATATCCCTGGGTTTTCACCATGGCGTTCACAAAAATGCTTAGAAACCAGTGTGCAAATGACTAAGTATTCTCCCAACCAAGTGGTTTCCACTCTGGATGTTTGGATGGTTTATGTTACAAAATTGCAGCTTGTAAGACCATTGTCTGGTTGAGCATTTGTAATTGGTGTAGGATAGGGCAAAAACTCTACTAAATATGGATTAACGAGCCAGGAAGCACCTCATCCAGCATTAAGCAAGATAGCAAAAGATCTTTTTTTTTTGTGTATGAATCAAAATATTCTGTAACTATTATTGATAATGCCTAGGTAGGTCGCTTTATGCTGTATATGTTTAAAAACTTTTGACATTTTGTTGGTATACATACACTTGGTTTTCAGTAACTGACAGAACAAGCTTTTGATGGTCACTCTTGCTGTTGTCATACTGCTGTCTGTTACATTGCAAGATATAAATGAACTCCTACTGACAACAAACATTTGGGAGACTTTGCCCTTTGACGTGCCTGTATGACAGTCATTGTGTTTATGTATCGCCAATAAAATATATACTTTTTGCTTGGCTAGGTAGGGGAATTTGTGTCTCACTATACAAAAAGGAAAGGTCATAGCAGTCAGTCATCTTATTTTGTAAGAACAAAAGTTGGTAGCGCACACAAACACTTTTTCTTAGGGTTTCTATTATCTAAGTTGATAGTCAGAGTATTGGATGTTTCAGTATTGATTATAATAGTGTTAATTTTTATTTTTTTGAGTACCGCTACACATTAAGTTTTTAAGCATGTGGGATGAGATTGAAACTAGATCTTTATTTCAGTAGTTGGATACGTACCAATATGTCATTTTGAATGTGTTATAGGTATTTTGCCCTTCCCAAGCTTCACAGCACATTGAAGGCAGTGAAGCTACTTCCCGGCAGCGGAAATGTTAATCTCATTCATTTGAAAGCAGCTAATGTTGCCTGCAGAATGGGGAAGTGGCTTTATGGCGCATTGAATTAGAACCTTGGAGAGACTAGAGACCATGTAACTCAGCAGAACAATGGAGAGCAATTAAAGTCTTCCAGCTTCAAAACCAAGAGGAAAAGCAGCACCAGGTTTCTCAAGGAAAAAAATGACATTCTTAATTTGATATATATGTTGCCAGGTCACCTGATGGCTACTATTCTGCCCTTGGGCTGGCAGTAAACCCAGGTACAATCAGGTTGCCTGTAGTTGCTATGGGGTTTTCCCCCTCCTTGGAGCTGCACAGTGGGTGGCGGTGACATCAGGCCTGGGCATGACCAATCATGAGCCAGACCTGGTGCCCTTCTCCTGGCTGTACTTAAGGGCAGTACCGGCCCAAATTTAGTAGTTGTCCTTCCCCCTCTAGGGAAGGCAGGTCGCACAGTGGAAAGGCTGAGATTAGGCCTTCTCCAATACTCTCTCCCGGAGGAAAGAGGGAGTGTTGACCATACCTCTGCCTCTGCACGGGAGGTGGGGTAGAGCTAGGATGGCTGCGGGTGTCTTTGACAGTCCAGGGAACATCCTTCAGTGAGAGCTGAGAGTACTGCATCGGGCAGAAGCCTGACGTTTAACTGTGCTGTACAGATGACAATAAACCGTTCCTGTTATATACCTCCTACCTGGTGCATGACCTTACTGGGGGGAGAGGTAATAGTTCTACCGTGGGAGATCACGTTCAGTTCCTGGAGTCTACGGCAGATGGAGACGCTGCACTGCTAAAGAGATATGTGGGGTATGAACCCCAGAAACCTAGTCCTGTGTCCCCACTTCCACCGGCGGACGACTCGGACATCCTGTTACCAGCGGGTATATGCACCATACACCGTAGCAATGGACAAATCTCCCATCGGGTGGGGGAAACACTGTTGCATATATTTTTATTCTCCCTAAATTAAATGTGGTTTTCTTTTTAACTTTCTGGCTCCAGATTTGAAACCAGTAGGCTTTGGTAAATACTGTAAGCCCTGATGTGCATTAGAGTAGTTTCACCAGCTTGTACTTACATTTGCACTTCAGAAAAGCAAATCCGTTCAATTCTTCATGAATAAAAAGGCACACTCTGGTATTTATATGATGCAGATTCAATTCTTTAATACATTTGTAATTTTATGCAATTGGATGACTAAACAGATGGTGAACACTTAGTTCAAAAATGAAGCCATAAACATAACCCTTTGCCCCCCCTGCTTTAGTTAATTTGTTATCCAGCTGTGGTGCATGTTGATGCTTTGTTGGAATACTCTTGTGTGTTTTTGTAAATGTACTTTCACTGTAACACACTAAGGAAACATGCTGCTTTTGGAAGTTTAATTACAAATAAACTCAGAGGACTGTGCTGACTGAATAAATGTTTGTGCTTGTAGGAGGTAATGGAATCACTTGGAACTAGTTTGATTTGAACTTATGAGGTATTGAGGTTGGGTTTTGCCTCAGGAGGAGGTGGAGCACATTTTATTCCTTGTCTGAGAATTGCACTGTAGGGTCGGCTTCTTCTCTGCCAGCATTTGGGCGTGTATTTACAGTACAACAGTACTGTTTGCAGAATATAAGGCTGAGCTCAGCTACTCTACATCTTTACAACACTTTTTTAAGGCAATGAGGAAAATACAATGATAAATGAAGGTTGGCGGCAGTCATATATACTGTAATGTATATAGTTCTAGAAACATACGTAGGAGCACAGAAAAAATAAAAATATAGATATCCCATCATAGCACGTAAAAATAATTATGGCAGTCAATCAATGTATTTATAGTTTTTTTTTCTATTTTGTGCAGGCTCAATATATGTCCATTTGGACTATGGTATTGGATCATTAAATGCTTTACTCTGTACACGTAGTCTTTGACTTATTTTTTTTTTTTCTGTTTTTTGGGGAGAGGGGTGGGGTTCGGAGTGGTGGGGGGAGTTAGGCTAAGGCCCCGCTCCCTCAGTTAGCGCGCCCGCACTGCAGACAGGTGGCACGCTGACAGGCACAGACCGCTATATGCAGTCTGTAGGGAGTGGGGGGGGGGTGGTTTGAGCAGAGGGACCCGCTACTCCCCCCCCCCTCCCTGCTCGGTCTCCCGGGCTGCAGGAGGGAGCTGCTGCTGGAAAGTAAGCAGCTCCCGCTCCCTCTCCCTTCCCCCACAAATGCCCTCCTCACACACGCTGATACACACACACACACACACACACACACACACACACACACACACACACACACCACCCCCTACCTTGTGTAGGAAGCTGTCTGACAGCTCCCGCTCCCGCCCCCGCCGCTGATAGGCTCATCAGCACACCACGTGATGCGTCACCGCTCGGGATCACAATTTTCTTGCATCCCCTGGCTGCTGACGCGTCACAGCGCGTAGTGAGCCGTGCAGCGAGGGGGACTGGGACCTGCTCAGAAGGATTCCCTTGCTGGTGGGGAACGCTCACGCGGCCGCCCGTGCCGCCGGGCGCAGCGGGTCCCAGCCCTTAAGGAGATGGTCTCTTGCTTATAAGGAGCTGGCAGTGGCAGTCAAACCTGTATCTCCAGCAGTGCTTTGTACACAGGATTACTCCTGCTGTCTAATTTACTTTTTTTTTTTTAATTTCTTTTGGGCACTTGGCTACGTAATTTTAACTGTGCTTTGTGATATTCATCAGTACATAATACAGCAACCATACAAACTGATGAAACATTGGTTTGACTGGAAATGTTTTTCTTCCTCATGTTTTGCTGTTTATACATTTTTGAGATTGTGTAGATGGCGTTTTTTTTTTTTCTTGACCACTAAATTGAACGATACACCTAATGTAAAGGATCCTTGTACATCATTCCTCACATTAGTCTATTTGCAGAGTGTAATTGTGCTGAACATTGCTGGCCTTTGCAATCACCTAACCTAAGTACCAGGATCCATTACTTCTGCTGATAAGGAGAGATTCCAGCCAAGGGAAGAAGCGCCGTGCACTGCCGCCGTGATGTTGCCGAAAAACAAGCTGATGCTGCTGGGTCGCTTAAAAGTACTTTATTGAGTCATCGGTGCATACAAAATAGAAAAGTCCCTCACGGAGGAACACTCTGACGCGTTTCGTGCCCCCTGTGGCACTTTGTCAAAGAGTAACCTCCTCCGTGAAAGTGCTGGCATTAATAGCCGCAGCCGTCTAATTACTTCTGCTACAAAGTGCCTCAACTTTCAATAAAAATAAATGGTTAAAGGTCTCATCACGCGTGTCAATAGAATTGTGCGTAACCTTTAAATCGCCATATTGCCTACCTAGCTGAGGATGCTACCAACATGACATACAGAGGTAAGTATCTCAGGAATTAGGGGGTCCCCAGGCCTGGCATTAAGATGGTACAGTTCCAGAGACCATGTAATGTGGGAAAATCTGAGATACCAATACCGGTGCTCTCTAAGGCTGTGCTTGTATAGTGTCGGCGACAGCGACGCAGCGTCGCGTCAAAACAAATGCATTGCCGCTATCGCGTGCGCTTATAGTAAGTGCAATGTAAAGAGGGGTTAGGCTGCGCTCCACAAAATAGATAAATTAGACATACAGTTTACCGGTGCTGCTGGTTCAAGGAAGTACCTGCCAGGCCTATTACAAAGTGTACTCAGGAAAGAAGGATCCAGCGCTCCACGGTTTTCTAAATAAAGTAAATTTATTGTGCCACACAACGTTTCGACCAATAGGTCTTTCTCAAGTGACTAGGCATACACCAAATGAGGATATACCCAGTATATATATCCTCAACCATAAACAAAACAGGTTTTACTTGTTTTCACCTGTTGTTTTGTTTATGGTTGAGGATATATATACTGGGTATATCCTCATTTGGAGTATGCCTAGTCACTTGAGAAAGACCTATTGGTCGAAACGTTGTGTGGCACAATAAATTTCATTATTTAGAAAACCGTGGAGCGCTGGATCCTTCTTTCCTCTTATAGTAAGTGCGGCACGACGGCTTGGTGACGATCGCTGGAAGTCCTCTCAATTTGAATTTTACAGCGACCGTCACCTGCCGTCGCGTCGCTGGAGCTATAAGCGTAGCGTTGCTCTGAGGGAAGTCCTGCTGCAATCCAAGTATAGGATACACAGAAAAGGAAGGGATGATTTTATAAATGGCCACTCCTCGACAAAGGCTGCTGTGAAAGCCGACGCGTTGGACACTTTATTTGGCTTCAATAAATTATTCCATTTATAAAATCCGTGGAGCCTCTACTCTTTCTTTTTTTGTGTAACAGTTCCAGAGACCCCATAGGCAGAAACGCACCTTTCACTATCAGACATCTTTGTTACGAAGCAGTTTATAGAAAATGGCAATGATATTAAAAGGAAGTAAAATGCATTCAGGAACACCACTTATTCACACCAGCCTTGACTTGATTTTATCACACATTCCCAGATTTTATCTGGGCTGACTGCTCGGGTAGCTATTCCCAGTGGCTGCAGTCCAGTGTGATGCTGGTGTCTCCTTCCTTCCATGCAGCTTCGGGTCTGTGAGGGTGTAAACTTAATCTAATGCATATGGCAACTCTTGTTGCTTCATCAAGGGATAGTTACCACCATACTGTAGGACGTCATGTTAAAAAGATGGCATATGCCAACATCCACCAATGAGAATCAAGTTCAGGACCTAGGTATTAACCCTTAAGAGTGAAGTCCTATAAATAAGACCAACAAAGATCCACCACACAATGGAAACAGGACATTTATAATAAATAATAAGCCATAACACAATATTAATATCAAAACATAGTACGAGCGTAACGTATTTGATAATAAAGCAACCATAAATAAAAATGTAGGCTACTACAGTATATAAAGGTTTGAATTGGCATAGTAAAACCAAAATGTAAGTAATTGATACATGATATAAGTAAATATGTGCATGGTTTAAAAAACAAAACTCTTCAATATTCTAAAAATGCTGCGTTTTTCAAAATCCATATTTAACACTGGGTTACAGGATGCCTAATTTGTGAATCCAGAAGTTTTGTGTACACATGAACTGAAGGAGTCTATCGCCTCATCTAATATCTATCTGTACTAAAGCATTAGTCTTTATAATACATTACTTGTAATAACTTAAACTTTTTATACTAAAGTTGACCTAAAATGTTTTGTCTTCTAAATATAGAAAGTCACAAGTGGTTCATTTGTCTGTTCCAAACTTACCACTTGGTTGTTTTATGTCAGGAAACCTTTTTAGCCGACTGATTTTTGAACAGTGTGGGGTTTTTCATGTCTTTAGTAAAAAAAGAATATGTATTCTTGGCTGTGTGGGTAAAATGTCACCTAGATTGGGGTCAGAATGCAATATTCCATTGTTTAATAATAATAATATTATTATTATGTATTGTGATGTGAGGGGCAGCTTTGTTATATCCTGAGAAGAATGGAAGAACAAGTCAAAAAGAAAAAAAGCCCTGCCTCTACCAGTTCCACTCCAAGTGATTCAAACCTCTCCTCCTTAAGGAAGAATACCAGTAGATCATCCACACCCTAGTCACCCCCAGACTTGACTATGGTAACCCACTCGATCTTTGCTTGCCGAACAACCTGTGCAGATATAACCATGTCGGTGGAACCCTTAGAAAACATTACTGACTACCGATTAACTCAATTTGCACTCTGAAGTCCTCTACAGTCGATACGGCCACTTTCGGCCTAGCATTGACATACATCTCTGAACGCATCACTCTACCCAACCAGACTACTCAGATCAACCAACAACGCACTGCTTGGTGTTCCTTCATTTAAATCCACCAGGATTGGTAGAAGGGAGCTGACTTTTGCTCAATTTGTGCCACAGATTTGTACAAAATTGTCACTTTCATAATAAAATAAATTGCGGTTAAAATACATAAACTTCTGTCAACAATAGATTACATTTGCTCAGTGGCCAAGATATTTTTTGTACCAACACAATATCTGGTAGCAGCATGTCCCAGATGTTGTGTGATACAGTTATAAAGGGTCTGGACAGCAATCAAATGTTATGGCAATGTACAGTAGTCTCTGGCACTCTCTGTTTGTTTATTATCTTCACGGGGTAGCGCTACTCCCTACACTCTTGGTGGGCCCGGACATTGGGGAAAGGACATCAGGGTATTGGTGCCTAGCACCTAATTTTAGGGACACTCATTGGTGGACCAGAGTTGGGTTGCTATACTGTGTGGTACAGGGTACCTATCGCAACTCATTTCCCAACCCACACGGACAAACCTGAAATCGCACAACCATTCCTTGCTAGACTGGATTCTCTCCTCAAACCCCAGCAGAATCCAATCCTCTGGCATTCTACCTGATATTTTCAGTGACCATGCAATAGTGGACTGTGTAAGGAAAATTAAACCGCCCCATTCAAGCCCTAAAGTTCTCCTCACTAGAACATTTAGAAACTTTAACCCACAACAGTTTCTGGATGACCTTACCAACTGCCCATGGCACAGAATCGATTTAATTCCTGACCCTGATTCTGCGCTCGACTATTTCCAATCCGAGTTCTTAAAACTCTGCGATACCCATGCTCCACTACGCAAAATAAGGGTACGGGGGGCCCACCTTCCATGGGTTAGAACTGACCTTATAGCACTTTTCCAGTTCAGGGATACCTTGTGGAAAAGCTACAAAGTAACTGGCACTACCAAGGATCTCAATCACTACAGATGCATGCGGAACATGTGCACAAGGCAAACAAGGCATGCAAAAGCACAATATTACTCTGACAATCTCCACTAGAATACAGCAAACCCAGCTAACTTCTGGAAGGTTATCAACAATATATTCCAGCCTTCTAACCATCAACAACCAAGTAATATCACTAAGGGGGATATTACTCTGACAAACCCCACTGACATTGCAAATGCATTCAATGATTACTTTGTAGGGTGTGCCACTAACTTATTAGCGAAACGCAGCCCAAACCACAAACCTGAATCTCATCCTGGGAGTACACACATAGCCCCACCCCCTCCCAACACTGCCCACAATTTTCCATTTGGCCCAGTATCCGAAGAGATTACACAAGCGCTCCTCAAATTAAAACGAAGCAGCCAATGTGGACCTGACTTACTACAATATAGGTTCCTACGACTTGGTGCCCCAGCAATTGCCAAACCAATTGCTTCCATAGTCAACTCTATCCTGTCTGCAGGCCATATCCCTAAGACCTGGAAAACTGCCAGAGTTGTCCCAATCTTCAAAAGTGGGGACAAAAACACTGTCTCAAACTACAGGCCAATCTCACTTCTCCCAATTCTATCCAAAGTCATGGAAAAATGTGTCCACTCCCAATTAAGTGATTACTATACCAAGACAAATTTCCCTAGCCAATTCCAATCTGGCTTTCGCCCCAAACACTCTACCGTAACTACCTTGCTAACAGTTTGCAATGAAATCCAGTGTGGAATGGAACGGGGACAACTCACTGGTGCAGTATTTTGCAAAGGCTTTTGATACTGTTGATCATGCTATCCTGCTTAACAAACTCCAGTGCTCTGGAATAAGGAAGCATGCTTTAAACTGGTCCTACCTATCAGGTAGATCCCAACATGTGTCTATCTCAGGCTCTAACTCCAACCCCCTGGATATCACCTGTGGTGTACCGCAAGGCTCTGTTCTGGGGCCCCTACTCTTCTCAGTGTTCATCAATGATCTTCCCACAGCTTGTCAGGAAGACTCAATACACATGTATGCAGATGACACAATCGTATATGCGCACAGCCATAGCCTCTCTGACCTTCAACACATACTTCAGTCTGACTTTTTGAGACTCAAACTGGATTTCCCAAAACAAACTGTTTTTAAACACTGACAAGACTGTAACAATGGTATTTGGGACCAAGACTAAATTTTTAAAGCTTCCAGCGACTTGGCTTCAGATTAGAACCAACGCTAACACCACCCTAACCCCTGTCACTAGTTTTAAATACCTGGGCATATGGTTTGACTCCCACTTACCTTTCGGGATGCACATTGATACCCTGACAACCAAGACCTATGCCAAACTAGGGGTACTTTACAGGAACAAATCCTCCCTAAGTCTCCTGGTCAGAAAGCGTATAGCACAGCAGATGCTAATGCCAATTATTGACTATGGAGACATATTATATGGCTCGGCACCTCAAACCCACCTTAGCAAACTTGACACCCTCTACAATTCAATTTGTTGTTTTGTTCTCCAATGCAAGTACAACACACATCACTGCAAAATGCTCAAAAACTAGATTGGTCATTACAGTCGAGTCTAGGCGCAAAGTTCACCTTTCCTGTCTTGCCTTCAAATTCTTTATGGGCAAGCTACCCAGCTACCTGAACAAGCTCATCACCCCTACCACATGCTGCACCTATCATGTGAGATCAAACTCCAAAAGACTGTTCATGGTCCCAAGGCTCAACAAAGTATCCGGCCGTTCCTCCTTCTCTTACCGTGCACCCCAAAACTGGAACAACCTACCAGAGACTCTCACATCCACCACCAGTTTAAGTTCTTTCAAATCTAAGGCGGTCACACATTTTAATCTGGTCTGTAACTGTTTCATACGTCCATAATATATATTATCTTTACCTGTGCATGCAATGTATTGTATATAATGTATACCCTGTTCATTTATGTAACTGTATTTGTAACCATTTGTAACCCATGTCCCCCCCCCCCCCCCCAATCGCAGATACGGTGTATATGAGGGGATCTATAATGCATTACCCAGTGTGGTGGTTTACCTGTTAGGCTCACAGGAGGCCTAAGCCTCTGCCTCGGAGAGCCTGGGGCACGTATGACACAATATGAATAACCTCGTACTTGGTGCAGCGCCTCCACCTGCGATGGCTCCCACCAGAGTGGGAGTAGTTCCTCGCAGGAAAATATATATATCACTCCACACACCGTATGTAAAACAACCAATGACTTTACTGTATAGCATATTTACATATATCAACAGGTGTCCCTCCCTAGAGGAGACACTAACCACTGCGTCTCGCAGGACGCTCCTCCACCGGATGATCCCACCCAGTGTCCAGTACCCCCACACAGTATTACTCCACCCTCAAGTGAGATAGATATGTGTGACTGCGCAGCCACTATGTCCTGTGTGAATATGATATGACTCGTTGGTGCACTTGTTGATTACCTGCCGGGCACTCCGGCGCCCGGGCCTGCCAAGGAACTTCACAAAGGATCCTGATGTCGGCTTTATACAGGAACTACCGTCCGGGCCGATCCCACCCGGATGGCTGCTGCAGCGACAGCGACGGTCTGAGCCCACACCTCTGGATGGATGTGCAGCGTCTGCTGGGTCCCTAACTGACTCTGGATAATAAGGGGCAGGGTCACTAACCTGGGGGCTGTCCCTGACACAACTCACACTACTGGGTGACTCAGGGCTAGCTGGGGCCTTGGGGGCTGCTGGCCTAATGCAGGGAGTCACTGACTCCTGCACCCTACCTCCTTCCCCTATCTTCTCCTGGCGCAAACTCTCCTCCAAACCCCGCGAAATGTCTCTTTTTTCCCCTGCAGGGCAATCCTCTAGCCCTATTGGCTACTCTGGGGCACCTGGTACCTTCCCCCCTTAGCCTCCTGGGAATTGTAGTCCCGTGGAGGCTATTCCTACACTGGGGCCGCGTGCGCGATTCCACTGCGCATGTGTAACCCCTCAATGGCCGCCGCAACTGCCTGGCCTCATCCGCGCATGCGCGATCACGCCGCATGCGCGCGCAACCACAATGGCGGCCCCCGCTAGCCGGGTACGCCGCAGAGCCGCCTAAGGCTCGCAACAATCCCTGCTCCGGCCCCCACCTTTGGAAGCAGCCGGCGGGTCCGTCGCTGGCTCCGGCGGCACCCGTGACCGCGCTGCCACAAAGAAGGGGGGTCTCTAGGAGCCGCCGGGGACCGGGGCTACACATGTATTATTTATCTTAACTCTGTGCCCAGGACATACTTAAAAATGAGAGGTAACTCTCAATGTATTACTTCCTGGTAAAATATTTTATAAATAATAATAAATAATAATGGTTCATAGTAAAGGTTGTTATTATATATACAGATGTGTGTGTATTACTGGTATTGTTCCTGGGAGGGGCTTATCCTGCTACATCAGGATCCCTTTCAGGTGGAGGCGGTGAACATCTGATCACCCCAGGCTCCCAGTGGCGGAGGCTCTGGCCTTCTGTGAGCCAACAGGTAATGGCAGTGCCAGTAGACTCTTTGGTAAGGGGAAAGAGGGCTACAGTAGGATTAGTCGGTTTAGGTATTAGGGCACGTTTTTTCCTTAGCCCGAGAGGGAATCCCTGTATGGTCAGTAGGACTGAGGTTCTTTCCTGGTGGGGCATAGTCTGAATAAACTTGGTGTACCAGTTACCCACTGTTTTTGGGCACCGGTAGTCTGCCGTTTTGGGACATACCCCTTCTTTTCTTTCCTTGGTTTTAGGTGTACTGATCTCCTTGCCACATGTCCTGTAACGATCATGTAGTCTCACTTTATAAACAATGTGACTAATTTAACAGCATATATTTTTGGCTTTGCTCCGAACTGTCGCACTATTATTCTTTTTAGGGTTCGAAACCCCGGTTTTGTCGTATACCTGTAGTTCTTATAGCATGTTCCTTAATCCCCCTTATTCCTAATTCCGTTATGACTAGTCTTGTTGTCCCACCTCTTGTTCAGATTGTAGTTGCAACTAAATAAAAGGGTGTTGTAATACGTAGCGGTAATATTTCGTTTATCTGGTGTACCTTTTTAGCTATGTATGGAATATCGATCAATTTCTCTGCTTGTTATGGGCATAATATTAATCTATGATAAACGTTCCTTGTTTCGTATTGATTTCCTTTTCCTCCTCAAATTGACATGGACAGACTAGGTATCTAGTCTGTCCATGGGGCCTCGTCTTTAAAGGAATCCAATTTTGTATGCATTTTCTTCAATTTCTTTCTCATTACCTTGTAGTTTTTTCTCTCTGCATTTGAAAATTAGTTTCAGAAGGCACGTAGAGCAATATAGTGTCACATGTTTTTCCAATCTTTCAAGAACTCTACGTCCCGGAATGTAAAAGGATCATTTTATTTTTAGAATCCCCTAGGATCGCTATTCTGTGTTTTGTTTTTTTGTAGGTCTCAAGGGATACCATATTGTACCGCGTTCAATGCAGAGTTTATGCAGGATTTATTATGATTGATTGCATGTGGGTATGCTCCACTGTTTTTTTTTTTTTTTTTGTTTTTTTTGTAACAATTTCTTTTATTGGTCATGTTCACACATTTTTGTACATACAATGTCGTCATGAGCCCATGACAGTTGTCATAGTTTTGATACATCGCGACCAATATCTTTTTCTCATTTTCCTGAGATAGGGAAAGAGGTGAAAAAGAAAGGACGAGGGAGGGGATAGAGAGAGAGGAGGGGGGGGGGGTCGACTGACAAAGGGAGGGAGGGGCGGGGTGGGAAGGGGGGGGGGGGGACCCGAGGCCACCTTGACCTCTTCGCCTTTGGTTCGAGGCGGGTTTGTCCGAACCAGGGTTCCCTCTATTTGGCCTTCTCGAGTTTTATCTCCCCGTCCAGGGGTCCCAGGTATTCTGGAACTGCGGCATCTTCTTTTGGAGCATGGCTGTAAGAATTCCTCCATAATGTCCCTAAATTTTTTGGCTTTCTTTTGGGACTGCGAGGTGCCGGTGGCATGGGGGGGTGGTATAGGGGCCGTAATAGGGTTTGACTTGTCTTGCGTATGTGAGGCCACCATGTTGAAGTCCCCGCCTATGATCAGAGACCCAAGGGATTGGTGCTCTAGCGATTCAAGGAGTTTTCTGAGGAAGGGGATTTGATTGTCATTGGGGGCATAGACATTGACCAGTGTGATTGGTGTGCCTGCTAGTGTTCCTTGGACTATTAGGAATCGGCCGTCTGGGTATGAATGGGTCTTGGAGTGAGCGAAGGGGGTCCCTACTCTGATAAGGATGGCTACTCCTCGTTTTTTGCTTGGGGACGAGGCGAAGTATCCCTGGGGGAATACGCTTTTAAATGTGTTGGGGGGGGGGGTCGGGGAATTTAAAATGGGTCTCCTGGATGAGAATAATGTCTCCTTTGGATTTTTTCAAATCCGTAAGGACTAGCTTCCTTTTCCTCAGGGAGTTGAGACCTTTGGCGTTGATTGATATCAGTTTAATGGAAGACATTAATTTTTTTGTTTTCTTTCGGGGCCCTAGGCTCCGAGGCTCTTGGGATTCCCATGTCAAGAGCTTTGTTTTGGGTCTTGGGGCGCCTGGACCTAGTTAGGTGTGAATAGAATACCTCAGTAGGCCTCGGGTGGGGGGGGGGGGAGAAGAGAGACACACGGGGGACGTCCGCGCTCCATGGGGCAGGCGCAGGGAGAGGGGAAAGAGGTAGAGGTAGAGGAAAGGCCTGGCCGGGACAGGGTCGTCAGGTAGAGATAGAGAGGAAAGAGGAGCGAGCGTGGTCCTCTATATTTACTACCGGTAGTCTTAACCGGCATGTGGGCTTAAGGCCCGTTGGGAGAAATCCGTTGACCCCTGAACTGGGGAACAAGCAACTCGGGAAGCAGACTCTACAAAGTTATATATATATATCACCCTATCCTGTGGACTCTTATGAGGGTATGGAGTTGTTCCTCCCAGGGAGGAGGTAAGGGAGGGGGGAGGGGAGGGTGGGAGAGGAGGGGAGGGGTGGGAAAAAGGGGGGGGAAGGCAGTGCAGCCATGTGCTATTCTATATATTTTGTCCCTCGGATAAGCATATAACCTTCAACGTTTGTTTATGAACCTGGGGATAGGTTCAAGCAATTGACCTTCGGGTCTGTCTAGAAGGGGTATCATATAGTGGGGTGTTCAAGTTAAGCCTTGAGTTATAGCTTGCCGAGCTTGGGGGGCTCTGGGGGTGGGGGGAAGTGGTGGGTTGCCTGGTGGGAGGGGGGGGGGAGAGGGTCGTGAGGGTGGGGGGATGGGAATGGAGGGGGGGGGGGGGGTAGAGGGAGGCTGGATAGGGATGGGGTGGAGGGGGGTGGGGGGAGGGGGAGGGGGTACATATCTGTCAGCTTATATCTTACAAAACCAGCATGTTCATCAGACATTACATTAGCGCATAATGGAGTTTTAGTTACCCCTTCAACATTTGAGTTAAATTGAAGCGATTACCTTAGCTTTTGGTTAGTATGTTAGGTCATTATCAGTTTAGAGCACGGGACGGTGTGGGGGGGGGGGGGCTGGGGGAGGGGAGGGGGTACATAATTCTCATCTTATTTCGTACAATACCAGCATGTTCATCAAACAATGTAATTGTGCAAAGTAGAGGCTTAGTTACCCCTTAAACATTTGAGTTAGGTCCAAGCGATTACCCTAGCTTTTGGTTAGTATGCTAGGGCAATATCACCTTAGAGCATGGGATAGGGTAGGAGTGGAAGGGGGGGAAGGGGTAGGAGGGGGGGCGGGGCTGTGGGAAGGGTGGGGGGGGAAAGGGAGGGGTTGCACATTTCTCTACTTATTTCATACAGTAACCACATATTTAGCAGACAGTACATTTGTGCATGATGGAGGCTTAGTTACCCCTTTGACATTTGAGTTCGATTGATGCGAATACCTTAGCTTTTGGTTGATATGCTAGACCATTGTCAGTTTAGAGCAGGGAAGGGGGTGGGGGTGGGAGGGAGGGGGGTGAGGGGGGGACATAGAGGGAGGGGAGGGGGGGAGGATAGGGGGGGAGGGTTGGGAGGGGGTAGGGGGGGTGGGGAGGATAGGGGGGGAGGGTTGGGAGGGGGTAGGGGGGGGGGGGGTTGGGAGGGGGTAGGGGGGGAAGGGATAGTGGGAGGGGGGGGTTGCTCCATTACTCCTTTTGTTTGAGTGACATTTTTTACATCATACTTTACATTCATGTTGCTGTTCATAGAATTTTACTTATCCCCGGCGCCGAGGTATGTTGCATAATGTTTCCCTCCGGGAGCTTCCCGCGTGTGCCTGGTTGGCCTAGGCTGCGGTGCTAAGACATGGGGCGTAGGAGCCCTTTGCTAGAGGGTCTGAGGATTCGAAGAGTCTCAAATGCTGCGAGGTGGGCAAGGGGGGGGAGCAAGGGGGGTGGGGAGGGGGAGGGGGGTGAGAGGATGGGGAAGGGGGGCGGGAGATCGGGGGTCTTTGCATGGGGGTCTGTTTGCTGTGGTATCTTTGGTTATTTGTCCGGGGGTTCTGGGGGGTTGTTCCTGCTCATGGGGGACAATCGCTTAGGCGGGGGAGGGGGGGAGGGGGGGAGGGGGGGCACTTTTTCGGGGGCCTGGACTGTGTCTCTATTTACATCCGGCAGCGTGAGGGGGAAGAGTACTTACAGTTTGAAGACTTCACCAAGCTTCCGCGGTTCACGTCTCCCCCGTTTTCCAGCATCCCACCCCCCTCTGGAGACCGGGCCCCCCAACCCTGTGGAGCTCGACTGGGCGGGCTGCCTCCACATAGACAAAAACTTTGAAACCTTGAAAACTGCAGCAACCGTTTACGCTGCTTTCAAACTTGTGGGCTGCAGGTCTGGTCCTGCACGAGCTTCAGCTGGCGGCCTCTTCCTCATAAGATGACTGTTTGTCGGGATCCAACATCGCAGGGTCCCGCTGTGCGCGGCACAGGAGATGGTTCTCCGCTGTCTGGCTCGTTAGGTGTCTGGGCTGTACTATCAATGTTGGGCAGGAGTCGCATGCGACGTCGATCTCCTTACCGTCTGGGCGTCCTCGCACGGGTTGAGACCTCTCTCCGTCTTGGCTCAGTATTGTTGTCTCCCTCTTCCTCGTGCTGGTCTAGGGTGTGATGCTGGTCTGTTGTCCAGGCGGCTGGCGGTGTTAGGCCTAGGGCCCGTACATACTGGGCCATATCCTCCGGGAATCTTATGGTGAGGTTCGCGGTGAGCTTGAAGGGAAACCCCCAACGATACCTAATGACGTCGCGTCTTCTGCCCGGGTCTTCAGACCTAGGCCCCAGGGCTCTGTGGGCTCGGTCTATTTTTAGGTCGTGGTCTTGGAGGGTTTCACACAGCGACCTGAACAGGTCCATTAGGTAGGGGCGGAGGTGGCCAGGGAGAACCGTTTCAGGGATATTCCAAATACGGAGATTTTGCCTCCTATCCCGGTTCTCCTGGTCCTCCTGTGCGTCCCTGAGCTGGCCGAGTTCCTCCCGGAGCAGACAGATCTCTTTCTCCGCTGCTGTCTGGCGCCGCTGGGATTCTTCCATGTCGCCCTCCAGCGCTGTTGTTTTGTCCGCTAGGCCATTGATCTGTTGGGTCAGATCATGGACAGCTGCTTTTATCTCCAGTGGAAGGAGGCCTGTAGTTTCGTGTGCTGCGCCGCCATCAGCTCTTCCATGAAGGCTCTGGTGAGTGGCTGCTCCTGTGCCGAGGGCTCCTTGGGTCGGGCTGCTTTACTTTGCTGCGCGTGGTGACCGCGTGCGCCCCCGCCATCTTGCATCTCTAACTGCGGTTCAGGGCTTTTCTGCTGCGGGGCGAAGAGCTTCGCGACCGCTTGGGCTACCAGCTTCTTAGTTTGCCTGGACATGCTTTAGGTACTGCTCCACTCGGGGGAGTATAGTTTGGGTAGGAATTTTAGGTGGAAGGGTGCCTAAATCCTGGATTATACGGGAGAGTCTGCGAAGCTCCCACGCTACCCGTCCATGTCAGCCGACGTAACCGGAAGTCTCTCCGCTCCACTGTTTTTTAAACATGACATCCTATGGTGGTAATTATCATTTTGTTGCAGCAACAATAGTTTTGCAAAATGCATTGGCTGAGGTTTGGATTCTGATGCAGTCCCATAGCTGCAGGGGGTCGGCAACCTGCGGCTCGGAGCCGTATTTGGCGCTTCTGGACGATCCTTCCGACTCATTTTGGGAGGCGCACCCTCCCCTGCTTGTCGGCGCTCTGCACCACCACACCGGAAGTGCGTGCTGCGCCGCCAGCCCCAGTCTGCCTGCAACCCATTTGCTAGCAGTGCAGAAAAGGCCACAACACTTAAGTGCTGCAAGTATGTGTGTGAGGAATAATGTGGGAGGATAGTTTTGGGTGTGATTATACTGTGGGGAAGGGGGGTAATTTTATGTGGCATAATTCTGTGGGGATCATTTTTTGGCATAATTCTGTGGGGAAATTGAATCATTTTGTGTGGGATCATTTTGTGGGGGTGGGAGTGGGGAAAGAGGATAATTTTGTGTAAATTCTATAGGGGTTGGGAGTGGGGATAATTCTGGTTGGGATAATTGTGGGTGGTGTTGGTGGTGTGGATCATAATTGAGTGTGGGGCAAGGGAGTAATTGTGTGGGTAGGAGGGGAATGAGTAGGGGAGAGAGTGCAAGGGACGGGAGTGAGAGAGAGGGGTGGTGTAAAAGAAGGAAGGAGTGAGAGTAAGTAAATACACAGGACCAAGCATATTTTAATTTATTTAGCATTCTTTGTCCAAGTGTTGAGAAATTACAACTAAAAAGGGAGAAGATGAACATTGAGATTAAAAATTATTGAAATACGTTGGTCATATGCATATATGAACATTAACATACAATATTAGTGTGTACAGTATATATCGTGTGGGTGTATTCATATTCATGCTTGAGTTGCGGCTCTCAAAATATTTTGGTAAAAAAAAAAAAACTTGCAGCCCCCTGCCCTAGGGAGATGCTGTTATCACACTGCATTGTATTACACTCAGACGCAGTACACAAACACAGCCAGCCAGGAATCGGGGCACATAGAGCATATGATTCACTCACAGATGAGCATTTACTTGATTTTATGTTTGTGTGCATTTTACTTATTTTTTACTTTTTTTTTTAAATTATGGTCTATAATTGGTATCCATAATATATGGTCAAGTTGTTTTGTGCTTCTTTTTATAGATCTATTTAATATTTGTAGATTTGTGGAATCTTTCTACAAGGCGTTGCACCAAGCCCTTCCAAAGAGACATTTTGTCAATCATTTTTGTTCTATGGGACATCATTATTAATTTTTATTTACATTTATAAATGTTATTTTTGTATTCCTTTACATCTCATCCACAAGTTTTATGAGCAAATGTTCTCATCGTTTCATATTAATTTTTATGTCCATTGTCTTCCATAAAGATTTTACAACCCCGGCCCAAATAAAAAAATAATTAAAAATTTTTTTTTTCTACTACAAATGTACAGTTGAACAGGAAAAAAAAAAAACCAAGATATATAGAATTTGATATCTAAATCTATATCTGTTTTAATAGAAAAGATTTTGTACCTTCATTTAATTTATTGTCTAAAATCTATTGTTATATTTTCATATTCTACTTCTAAAGCGCTTTTGAACATACAGTATAACATGTAAATGTGCCATTTAGCAAAATGACTTGTGATCACAGAGATTGGATAAGTATTTTTTTTGTGTACATGTATACAGTGCTCCCTACTGAGCATAAAAGCTTGGAATGGAAATCAATGGGGAACCTTTGCGTAGGCATCAATGCATAAATGTATGTTTATTGATTGATTGTCATTGGGCAAGGTACTATATTATGTTTCACCAGTATTTTTATGTTTGCCTCTGTGGTATCTTTGCCAAAAATCAATAAAATGTAAGATTGTTTAAAGATACCCTTAAGGGTACTGCTCTATTATTTATATTTTCAGTGGGAAGTTTTTCCCAATGATAGATTTAAGTGGACTAGGTTTTAGAAGTCATCTGATTTGACGATATATACTATATAACATGAACCATTTAAATATATGATTTTATTTATTTAGCCAGGTCACCTGATGGCTACTATTCTGCCCTTGGGCTGCAAGTAAACACTGGTACAATCAGGTTGACAGTAGTTGATATGGGGGTTTTCCCCCTCCTTGGAGCTGCACTTGAGTGACATCAGGGCGGGGCATGACCAATCATGAGGCAGACCTGGTGCCCTCCTCCTGGCTGTACTTAAGGCAGTATTGCCCCAAATTTGGAGTGTTCCTTTGCCCACTGAGGAAGGCAGGTCACACAACTGGGAGCCTGAAATTGGGGCCTTCTCTTCCCTGGGGAGAGTGAGTATGGACCATATTTCTGACTCTGCTAGGGATGTGGGGAAGGGCTAAGAGGGCTGCAGGTGCCCTTGGCCTGCAGTGGTGGTCCAGGGACCATCCTTAAGTGAGAGCTGAGAGTACTGCATTGAGCAGGAGCCTGCCGTGTAACTGTGCTGTACAGAAGACAATAAAACGTTCCTGTTGTTATATACCTCCTGCCTAAATGAGGGGAGAGGTAATAAGTTCTACCGTGGGAGATCACCTTCAGTTCCTGGAGCCTACAGCAGATAGAGGCGCTGCACTGCTAAAGAGATATGTGGGGTATGAATCCCAGAAGACTAGTCCTGTGTCCCCACAACCATCGGCGGACGACTCAGCCCTCCTGTTACCAGCAGGTATATGCACCATACACCGTAGCAATGGACAAATCTCCCACCAGGTGGGGGAAACACTGATACATTTATAATTGAATGAACACGTTTCTACTGTCAATTCAAAAGCAGAGGCAGAATTGTGGGCCTTAAGTCTGCATTGGCAAAGGTTTCTAATTTTACAGACCGGGTTATGGCGAGTGAAGTGCCAAAAAACCTCCACCATCCAGAAACGTTAAAGAACAATTAGGAGTACTATCACAAATGCGACACCTGGGTGCACGTTACTTGTGTATGTGAAAGAGGTTCAAGTTTTCAGCTGAATCCCTTATCTCCCCGCAGGGCCCTAAAAATGAGCAATAACTCCCCAAAAACCTTCACAGTACACCTCGCTTACGCAGCCATATTGTTATGACCTGCGATCATCTCTGTATTCCCCTTTTAGTACACTCTCTAGGGCAGTGGTTCCCAATTCCAGTCCTCCAGCACCCCCAAAAAGTCAGGTTTTAAGGATATGCCGGCTTCAGCACAGGTTGCTCAATCAAAATGACAGCGCTACCTGTGCTGAAGCAGAGATCCTTAAAACCTGACTTGTTGGGAGTACTTGAGGATGGGAATTGGGAACCACTGGACCAGGGGAATATGATTCAGCAAACTAGAGCTGGCACCTAATAAACACTAAAATCAAATCATTTTTAATTCACAGTGCTATGTTTATATTTGTATTCCATTGGTGAACAAAATAACAAAGCAACACATGAATGTATTCTCTATTTAAATTGAAACAATGCTCTCTGAGCCTCTTCCGTAGTCACTACTACAGTGTTTACTCTGCTGAATTTCACAGCCAGTACTTTGGTGTATAAAGCAAGCGATTGATGGGCTAATGACATCTCACCATAGTTTTTATTTGGGCTGTGTTCTGAACCACGTACACTAGTTTAATAAGCCTTAATTATGCCTCATGATTTTTTTATTTTTTTTTTATTTTAACTACTAATGTAGGTGGTTTAAAGCTGCAGTTCAGTCTTTTTTTTTTTTTTTTACATTTATTTTTTTACTTCAATAGTTTCATGTGTGCAATCTCTAATTACCTAAAGAACAATATAGCTGCAGCTCAATTCGTTTTCCATGTATTGATAGGTCGAAATTTGGTGACATATTAAAAGCTGGCGTTTGTTTATAATCTGCTTGACTGGCAGTGGAAGCTCATGAATATTCATGAGCATTCCTGCACTGACGTGCTAGAGGGAGGGCAGAGCTGACAAAGGGGTGTGCTAGGGCTTGTGACAGGACATGAAGGGGCAGTGCCTTAGCAAATGGCTGTTAAAATAGAATACAAGAAAATTGGTCTTTCAAAGTTGTTTTTTTAAAAACAGAAAATGCTAAAAGTATTTTTTCTTACTACAGAACTGATTTATTAAAAAAAACAAACATGCAGGATATTGACTGAACTGCAGCTTTAATAGGGTTGTGGTCACTACAACTGGCACATGCAATGTCCTGCTGATTAATTTAGACCAGCAGCTAGACAGGCTTGCTCCCAGGGGATACATTTTTATCATTTTGTGTCACAGTATTATATTTACACTTTTGTACTAATTCCACGTGTTGTAAACGGGATAGGTTGTTTTAATTCAAACTTTATTTTATGGTAGACTTTTTGTACTAGGACATAATAATTTAAAATTATACAATAATACATTTTACTTACTACCAATGATCTCAAGTACAACATTTTACCTATCTGTGGTGGGCAGCATATATAGGATTTCTTTTCCGGTGTATCTCTTTGGTACACTGTATTGCTGTATTGTTAACACAACTGAACATGATAAAGGCATTAATGTGACAAGTACTTTCACATGTTTCAGACAGGTCCCCAAACCTGCCTTGCCCCATATTCCCACAGGTAATGACATGTAGATGAGAATCACTTTTTGCTCAGCAGGAAGTGACGGACTCCAGGGCTGCAGCCAGGCTGGGAGCGGGCGCGCTGGCACTTGAGTGCCGTGACGTCATGCTCTCTGCTCGGCCAGGCGATTTCTGGCCAGCTAGTTGAGCGTGGGGGGAGGGAGGGGGCGTCGGCATGTCGGGGGGGTGGGACCATGACCATGAGCTGGTTTGCCCTCATTGGGCACACCGCTCACGTGACGCATCAGCGAACAGCCAAATCAAATTTGATTGTCTCGCCAAGCAGCAAGCGCATGGGCACGTGCGCACGCACCCTAGCCCTGGACGAGGGCATTCAGAGTTATCACTTTGATCACGCTGAACGTGAGCGCGTGATTCACTTCACCCTGGCCGCAGCCTAAATGCTCCTTTGGCATGTCACTACGCAGAATCCCTGCAGTGGAAGCACTGTATGCTGGGTAATTATGGGGTAATTGGTACCTGTGAGGACACATGTACAGATGCAGCATGACTTGCTCTCCCCAGGGGTGCAGACAAAAACCAAGTCTGTGACGCTAGGGACAGTGTCTGCCGCAATCATGCTGCACCCTGCAGCATTAATCCTTCCTGGGAGCAACTGCTGCAGTTACATTGAAGACACGATAAGCTTTTCAACATTTAAGTGCTCATAAGTGTTCTTTATGATTTAAATACAAACAAAACACCTGGGCGCACCTAATCGTTATCCACTATAGAGGGTGATAAGGGTGTTAACCCTCAAAAATATAGTATAGCGAATCAGTGATTAACATTATAGTTTTTGTTTTATATAGATCTATAAGTAAATTGTATACAAATACTCTTGTAAAATCCAAATGAACCCCCTCTAGGTTCTTAAAGACAAGTGTTTAAGAATATGTGAGGAGCACTGCATATGTAATAGGATGTGTTTAAAAAAACAAAAACGTTATTTGCCTGACGGGACTTGCTTAACTCCGATATAGGTTATCGCATTGGCTTGACTGACAGATAACACGGGATTTCAGTGCAACAGCTCATATTGGAGGCTAAAAAATCTCAATGGTGTTTTTTTTATTTTTTTTTAAATGCTATTGAAATGTTCAGCTGTAAAAAGGTAGAAGATGGGAACGAGAAACCATTTAATAACAATGACAATGAGACTTGAAATTCAATCAAATTGGTAAAACACAATAAGGGAAATGAAAGAATTTGCAAGGTATAAGGAAGGGTTAACAATAGCGGACACAGAGGATTAAAGAGGTGACACATTAGCATACACATTACACAAAGATATCAATGGGAGTTTGACAGCTGATGTCTAGCAACAAGTTTGTGTATTTAGAAGATATTCCTTAAAGACTAAGATTAAAATGGATTAAATCTGAGGAGTCATATTTCAAGAAGGATAATTTAGCAGTCAGATTTTATGTTGGTGATTAACCTGAGTCCTTGTTGTGGGAACTTGTGAATGCCAAACTTTAACAGTTTGTGATTCCTTTTTGTTTAAAAATGTTCTGCTGTATAAAACTAGGTGCAAGGTAATTTGGCAAATATAGTATAATGGAATGTGCAAAATGAATCTCTCATAGACGTCAATGCTTGGTTGTTTGGTTGTTTTTTTGTTTTCACCTCCCATTTTTTCTATTGGTCAGTAATAGGGGCAAAGTATACAGGCTCTGACTATAATGAATAGCACAAACTAACTTTCCCATGAACTTCAATTAAATACTTCCTTTCTAGTTTGAGCACCATTGCTTAGGTGGGAAGTTGATGTGGTCTACTTAGATTTTGCAAAGGCTTTTGATATGTTTCCACATGAGGTTGGTGTACAAAATAAAGGAAATAAAGCAAATTCGACTCAGTAATGAAAACTGGTTGAAGGATAGACAGAGGGTTGTCATAATGTTTCCACATGAGGTTGGTGTACAAAATAAAGGAAATAAAGCAAATTCGACTCAGTAATGAAAACTGGTTGAAGGATAGACAGAGGGTTGTCATAAATGGAACTTTTTCAGGTTGGGCTAAGGTCGTGAGTGGAGTACCTCAGGGATCGGTACTGGGACCCCTGCTTTTTAACTTGTTTATAAATGACCTTGAGGTTGGCATCAAGACCAGAGTCTCCATCTTTGCTGATACTAAATTGTGCAAGGTAGTAGAATCAGAGCAGGATGTAATTTCTCTCCAGAAGGACTTGGAGAGACTGGAAACTTGGGCAGGTAAATTGCAGATGAGGTTTAATACAGATAAATGTCAGGTTATGCATTTGGGAAGCAAGAATAAACGGGCGACTTACAAATTAAATGGGGATAAATTGGGGGGGAATCCTTGATGGTGAAGGATTTATGAGTGCTTGTAGACAGCAGGCTTATGTGAGTAAAAGGAAAAACGAGCGCAAAAAAATACTATGAATATAAATAGGGTACTTATAGTCCCGAATGAGGATATAACAGAAGTTGATGGGTGCAGCAAGGGTTAATAGGTGGGTTCTTCAAACACTGGGGATGGTGTAGAGTAGGATGATCCAATGCGCACTCACATCCAGATAATATGAAAGAAAAGAGAGAGAACACAATAGTGTAATTCTGTGTGTGATCGGTATAGGTAAAGGTGGTAATGCACTCATTAATCCCCAAAAATATGCATCATAGTATTTTTTGGGGTTAATTATTATTAATTATTATTAAGATGGCCATTACAATACACCATGTCATGTTTTCTCCATGTTATATACATAAGTGTGTAGCGCTGCCACTATGGATTAATCTATTCTTAAAATGATTATCAAGGTTTTGTTACTGTATTATACACAAGTGGGTAGCGCTGCCCCTGTGTATTTACTTACCTCCCTGTCTTCTATGCGTGGAACGCATGAATAGCGTTGACACGTAGTGCTCATTGACTGTAGTGCGATGACATCATCGCTCTAGCTGGAACGCACACGCTGGGTCCTGGCACGCAGCGCATAGCCAATAGGAAATGAGAGAAGAAAAAAGGCGCACATTTTGAATGTATTTAAGAAATACAAGGATTGCTGGACATTTACAAAGCCCCCTGGAGAAGTCCATTCGGACAAAACGCGTTGAAGGCATTTTTGGAGCCAGCTGCTGTATCATCTAGACCTTGAGGAGCTGTCTGAAGCATTGTACCCCCTCAGTTCAGTATCCCCGGGTGTATGGCCATCACCAGGTTTTACTGAGAGTGGGGCTGCAGGTGTTTTGGACTACCTTAGGCTGTTTATGTCCACAGCTCTGTAAGTGCTTATTTTTATTCATTTATAAAGTTTTTTTTTTCTACCTTTTCCTGCATCCTTTTCCTTTTTTTGCCTGATTCTAAGAAACTGGCCCCTGGGGACGTTCTCCAACCACTTATGATAGTGGTTGCTGGTATGATGCAAATATGCATTGGTGGATACCTTCTTGAAGAATGTTTTCGTAACAATCTGATTTTCATTGTTAACCATCAGTTCTAAATCTAGATTCCAGAAGACATCACAAGTTGGTTACTTTAACAACCTAAAGAAGTACTATCAATACACACAATGTGAGTGGATATTCTATATAGCTATAGAATATATCTACATATACAGTATTACACTGTGTCTCTATCTCTCTATCTCCATAATACCCTGTTGCCTGGGAGATATCGGGAGTACCCTGTCGTCAGAGATTATATATACCAGAAGAAGTATCCTGACATCAGACGTTCTTCAACAACAGTCTGGTTAAACTGATTAGCCGAGATGCCTGCTTTATCTGACTAAATGTGAGTGCATTACCACCTTTACCTATCACACAGAAATTACACTATTGTGTTCGCTTTCTTTTATTTCATATTATCTGGATGTGAGTGCGCATTGGATCCTCCTACTCGACAGCAGGCAAGCAATAGTGCCCAAATTCATGCAGTAAGCTGCATAGGCAAACAAGATCTTATCTTGCATTAAACGGGCAATGGATGGGAGGGAAGTATGGATGGGAGGGAAGTAAACACAATTATGCCCCTTTACAAAGCATTAGTAAGACCACACCTTGAATATGGAGTACAATTTTGGGCACCACTCCTTAGAAAATGCATTATGGAACTAGAGAGAGTGTAGAGATAAACCACCAAATTAATAAAGGGGATGGACAATCTAACTTGTGAGGAGAGGCTAGCTAAATTAGATGTATTTACATTATGAAAGAGGCGTCTAAGAGGGGATATGATAACTATATTCAAATATATTCAGGGACAGTACAAGGACAGTACAAGGAGCTTTCAAAAGAACTATTTATCCCAAGGACTCTAGGTCATCCTTTAAGGTTGGAGGAAAGGAGATTTCACCAGCAACAAAGGAAAGGGTTCTTTACAGTAAGGGCAGTTAAAATGTGGAATTAATTACCCATGGAGACTGTGATGGCAGAAACAATAGATTTGTTAAAAAAAAAAAGATTGGACATCTTTTTAGAAAGGAAAGGTATACAGGGATATACCAAATAAGTAAACATGGGAAGGATGTTGATCCAGGGAATAATCCGATTTGCCAATTCTTGGAGTCAGGAAGGAATTTATTTTTCCTGATCACCCTGGCAGTGGGCACCATTGGGTTAATCCCTTCTCACTCTAGGTAGGACAGGAAATAGACTTTTGCAGGTAGGCCATATAAGGCCCCTCCCTCTACCTGCACCTTAGTCTTTTTCCTGTCCTCACAGCTAGGAGTAGGATTTTATATTTTCTAAAGGGACTCACCTACTGCACCTAGTGCAGATATCCAGGGTCTCAGCCTCTCTGCCCTGAAGCTCCGATCGACGCGCCCTGCTGGTGGCAAGACGGAGACCCCTTAGAGTCGGGGGAGCCCCTGGAACCCATTACATCCGTGGGGTGGGGAGCAGCTGCAGCCGCGGGCGTGGAAGCTTACGTGCAAGGAAGCCACAATACCAAACGAAGGTACACAGAAGGGTGCATAGCAGCTGCAGCTGAGAGCCGTGGAGGCCCAGACTCACCGCATTAGCATCTGGTACGCTGCAGTAAAAGTACCCCAGTAGCCCGCTACACGCGGAGGGGGGAGCAGCCATAGCTGCGAACCGGAGAAAGGTTCAAATTGACGGCGCTAGTGTCTGGAACACTGCGGTAGAGGGAACAGTGCACGCGACCGCACGGGAGCGCGCGCGTCACGTTCCGGCCGGCAGATGCGTGCACAGACACGCGGGCCGTGCACGAGCACTTGATACGTCATAGAAGCGACGAACACACTGTGTGTATGTGTGAGTGAGAGCTGCAGCATGGAACGCTCAGCAGGGAGAAGCCAAGTGCTGGAAATGGATTCGAAAATGGAAACACCCAAAACTTCAGTTCCCAAGACTAGGTGAGTCCTTAGTTTTTAGTTCTACATGGGAAAGAGAGATGGTCTATATACATTAGGGTGTATGTTTAGTATTTATTTTGTTTTTATAATATAGTGCGGTGGTTACCCTCCCAGAAGCAGGATCTTCAAAAGGGACGGGGGAATCCCTGCAACATAAAAGAAAGGTTGCTAAGAAAACTAAATGGTGTTCAGCTTGTGAGAAACCAGCCCTAATAGGGAAGAAATTATGTGAAGATTGTGTTAAGGCAGCTGCAGGTGATACCAATGAACAAATGAGCACTTTCCTTGTATTGATGAAGGAGGCTGTTAAACAGAGTGTTGATGCGGCAGTCCAGCAAGCTGTTAACCCTACGCAGAAAAGATCTAGATCCCAAACCAGTCTGGATAAGGGGAAAGGTTTTTCATCAGATGAGTCTGACATTGATTGTTTTTAAATATCAGAGGGGGAAATGGATTAATCAGATCAAGATATTCAGGAAGAAGAATCTGAATTTGATGTAGAAATGGTGGATCCACTCATCAAAGCCATGAGACAGGCATTGGAACTAGAAGACACCGAGGAGTTAACCCACAAGAAAGATAAACTTTTTGGGGGGAAACAATGAAAAGGTAGAGTCTTTCCTATCCATCAAGTAACCTCATTCAGGTGGAAGTGGCTCGACCAGACGCCAGAGTATTTACGCCTAAAAGGTTTGGGAAGATGTATCCATTCCCACAAGAGGAGGTAAAAAATTGGGAGGTTAGCCCAAAGGTGGATACTGCTATTTCCAAAATAGTAAAAAAGACCACAATCCCAATAGAGGAAGCTGCGTCACTGAAGGACGCTATGGATAGGAAGATGGATTATGTATTGAAAAAAGCATATGTTACCGCAGGAACATCCTACAAACCTGCCATAGCAACTACGTCAGCAGCAAGGGCTATACGAGTATGGATTGCCAACATTGAAGACGCAATAGACAAAGGCGTAAAAAGAAGTGCTATTCTTAAAGCACTGTCAGAAGTAAAATGGGCAACAGGTTACATAGCGGAAGCCTCATTGGATGCAGTAAAATTAGCTGCCAAATCTATGGCACTGGCGGTATCAGCAAGAAGGGCTTTATGGCTCAGACAGTGGATGGCTGACACAGCATCAAAGAACAGCTTGTGTGGCTTACCATTTGAAGGGGAATTCCTCTTCGGCAACAAACTGGATGTGAGAATAATAAAAGCATCAGGAGGTAAGAGCACTTTTTTACCTCAGGAAAACAGAGCCAGAAGATTCGGCTTCCAACAGGCTAATAGAAACCAGTATAAAGAAGCAAAGGCATATAGACCTGGTAGGTGATTTCCCAAGACAAACAACATGGAGGGGTGGCCAGAACCGGCTTTTTCGTGGCCCCAGAGGAAGAGGATCATTCACAAAGAATAAATCCACATGAAGGTCAGAGGGCCCAGCAGTTGTCAGTAGGAGGGCGACTGAAGCAGTTTTCTGCAACATGGGCCCAAACAATACAGGACAATTGGGTATTACAGACCATTCATCAGGGGTACAGTATAGAATTCAGGGAGATGCCAAGAAGAAATATGGGCGTAATAACATGTATACAGTCCAAGGAGAAAAGAAGGCAGATGAATTCGGCTTTAAAGAAATTATTACAAGCAGAAGTAATAAAGAAGGTACCTCAGGAAGACAGAGGAAGCGGAATTTATTCCAAGATTTTTCTAGTAAAAAAACCTACAGGGGATTACAGAGCAATCCTAGACCTAAGAAGGGTAAATTTATTCTTGAGGATAAGAAAATTCAAGATGGTGTCGTTGAATCTGATTATTCAAGAGGTACAACCAGGAGACTGGATGGTGGCGATAGACTTAAAAGATGCTTATCTACATGTGCCCATAGCAAATGGACATCAAAGATTCCTAAGGTTTGCAGTAAATCAAGATCATTATCAGTACACAGCACTGCCATTTGGTCTGGCTACTTCCCCAAGGACGTTTACAAAGGTTCTAGCCCCTCTAGTGGCAGAAATGAGAGAAAGAGGGGTAGAAATATACCCATACCTGGACGACATCCTGGTAAAATCAAAGAGTCTGGAGAAACTCCAACAAGACCAGAATATGGTAATAACCTTCCTGGAACATCACGGTTGGTTAATAAACAGAGACAAGAGCCATCTCATACCCACTCAGCTGTTAAGATTTCTGGGGGTAGAATTCGATACAGCAAAAGGAGAAGTGAGACTACCAGAGGCAAAGAGGCAAGACATAGCCATGCAAACAAAGAAGCTCAGGAAAGCTACCAGGACTTCAGCAGAAGAATGCATGAAGCTCCTAGGGAAATTCGCTTCAACATTGTCACGCTGCGCTCACCACAAACAGGACGGAAGACCGCGGGGCTGAGGTGGGGTATGTATAGGCACCGACCCACAACCACGCAGTCCTGTCCGGAATGCGTAGTCCTAGTCGTACCGCGTCGTAGGGTTGGAGAGGTCAGGGTAGTCAGGGTACTTGCCGTGTTCCAGGGTTGGAGAGTCCGGGTAGGTAGAGTTTCGTAGCCAAGGTCCTGGGTAATAGAAGGTAGAGTAGTCGAGTAACGAAGCCGGGGTCAAAGTGCTGGAGAGTGTAGAAATCCAAGTAACAGGCAGGGTCAAACAGGTCAGACAGGTTCAAGACAAAACTAAACAGCAGCGGTGAGCACAATGCATAAACAGGAGTTTATGCTCAGCAATGAAGGACAGGCAGAAGCAGGTATATATGTGGGAAGGGTCCAATTACCTTGCAGGGGTGTGTACTGGTCCACCAATGGTGTCAGAGAGACACTGATCAAAAACAGCTTGTAATTAGGCTTTCCTGATGCTAGGTCTGGTTGCCTGGCAACCCGCGCGCGCGATGTGCGTCGCGACGTGATGACGTCATGCGGTTCACTCAGCAAGTCTCCGCCTGTGGGAGGCTCCAGCAGCTCCCTCACGTTCTCCTGCTTCCTGGTTGCCGAGCAACCCGTGCGCGTGCGCGCTGCGTCTCGCAGAGCTCCGCCATCACGCCGCTGCGCCTGCACTGCCCTGGCAGTGTGTGGGTGCATGACTCTGCCCCGTGGTGCTTCCCTGAGTCGGTCTCCGCGCGGATCAGAGGCAAGTGTGACAGTATCCCCCCCTTGAGGGGAGACCTCCGGGCGAACCAGAGATGGTTTCTCAGGATGCCTACGGTGGAAGGCAGAGATGAGGCGGTTGGCATGTACCTGATGATGAGGAATCCACTCTCTCTCCTCTGGGCCATAGCCTCTCCAGTGTACAAGATATTGTAATCCTCCTCTGGATATTCTGGAGTTGAGAATGGTCTGAACCTCATATTCTTGTTGACCCTCTACCAGTATGGTTTGCGGAGGTTTAGATTGTCCTTTGGGGGATGAGTCTTGATGATAAGGTTTGAGAAGGGATGAGTGAAATACAGAAGGAATCCTCATATTTTTTGGCAGTTCAAGCCGATAGGCTACTGGGTTGATCCTTTTGGTGATGCGGAAAGGGCCGATAAAACGTGGTGCCAGTTTGGGTGAAGCTACCTTTAGCCGAATGTTTTTGGTAGATAACCAAACCCTTTGTCCTACAGAGTACCCTGGGACCTCTCTTCGGTGACGATCCGCTTGTCTCTTGTATAATATACCAGCGTGCTGTAGATTCCGATGGATCTTCTGCCATAGGTCTTGTAGGTGGCGAATCCTGTCCTCTGCGGCCGGGACTCCAGACTTGGAGATGAGGGAAGGAAGTGCCGACGGATGGAAGCCATAGTTGACCATAAATGGTGACTGTTGGGATGATTCGTTCTGTAGATTATTGTGGGAGAATTCTGCCCATGGGAGAAGTTCCGCCCAGTCGTCCTGAGTGTCAGCGATAAAGCACCTCAAAAACTGTTCCAGAGACTGATTGGTGCGTTCCGTCTGTCCATTGGTCTGGGGGTGATATCCTGATGAAAAGTGTAGGGTAACGTCCAGATTTTTACAAAACGCCCTCCAGAACCGGGAGATGAACTGGGATCCTCTATCGGACACTATGACCTGCGGGGACCCATGTAACCTGAAGATCTCCCTGATGAAAACTTCGGATAACATTGGTGCAGTGGGTAAACCCTTCATAGGGATGAAGTGTGCCTGTTTGGAAAATCTGTCCACCACCACAAGTATTGTGTCCATGCCTCTAGATTTGGGCAACTCAACGATGAAGTCCATCGATATATGTGTCCATGGACGTACTGGGATGGGTAGTGGTTGAAGGAGACCTGCTGGTCTGTCGTGTGGCGTCTTGCTTCGAGCACAAGTAGCGCACGTAGCTACGAAGGTTTGTATGTCTCTCCGCATGTAGGGCCACCAGAATGTGCGTTCGATGAACTCAGTAGTTCTTTTGGTGCCAGGATGGCCTGCAGTCTTGGATGAATGTCCCCACTCCATGACTCTCCTCTGGAATTTACGGGGAGTGAACAACCGGTCCTCCGGAACGTTGAGTCCTGCCGGGATGTTGTTCTGAGCTTTAGTAATGTCCGTTAAGGCACTAAAGGTATTAGCAGCCAGAATACAAGTGGAAGGGAGAATGGTCTCCTGTTGATCCACCTTGTTATCCTCTACCAGGAACTGTCGTGACAAGGCGTCGGCTTTAATGTTTTTTGAACCAGGAATGTAGGAAATGAGGAAGTTAAAGCGAGTAAAGAATAAGGACCATCTTGCCTGGCGAGATCCTAGTCGCCGTGCTCCCTCAATGTACAGAAGATTCTTATGGTCAGTAAGTATCGTGACTGGCGACTCTGTGCCTTCCAGTAAGTGCCTCCACTCCTCCAAGGCCAGCTTGATAGCGAGGAGCTCCCGGTTACCTACATCGTAATTCCTTTGGGCGGAGGAAAACTTCTTTGAAAAATATGCACAAGGATGAAGTGGAGCTTGATGATTCTTTCTCTGTGAAAGTATAGCACCTGCTCCTACATCGGAGGCGTCGACCTCCAAAAAAAAAGGTAACGAAGGATCTGGATGGGTTAAGATGGGTGCTGAGGTGAATGCCGTCTTTATTCTCTCGAAAGCCTGGAGAGCCTTCTCAGTCCACCTTGTAGGATCAGCTCCCTTCTGTGTGAGTGCCGTGATGGGTGCTACTACCGATGAGAATCCCTGAATGAACCTCCGGTAGTAGTTAGCGAAACCGAGGAACCTTTGGATGGCCTTGAGGGAGAGAGGACAGGGCCATTCGAGTACCGCCTTGACCTTGGTAGGGTCCATAGCAAGACCGGTATCCGATATGATGTAGCCGAGAAAAGAGGTGGATGTTTGATGGAAATGGCATTTCTCGAGCTTGGCATACAAATGGTTCTCTCTTAAACGCTGCAGGACTTGTTTGACATGCATCATATGTTCCGGCATGGATCTGGAAAAAATTAATATATCGTCCAGGTATACAATAACATGGTGGTCCAGAAGGTCTCTGAAAATGTCGTTGACAAAGTCTTGGAAGACCGCAGGAGCATTAAACAATCCGAATGGCATGACCAGGTACTCGTAATGCCCGTCGCGAGTATTGAATGCTGTCTTCCATTCGTCTCCTTCTCTGATTCTAACCAGATTATAGGCTCCTCTGAGGTCCAGTTTGGTGAAGATCCTGGCTCCCTGGAGTTTGTCGAACAATTCGGCTATCAACGGGAGGGGGTAGCGGTTTTTTATGGTGAGTTTGTTGAGACCCCGGTAATCAATGCAGGGTCTGAGGGTTCCGTCCTTTTTCTTGACGAAAAAAAATCCTGCCCCCGCAGGTGATGACGATTTCTTAATGAACCCCCTCTGGAGATTCTCCTGAATATAAGTTCTCATGGCCTGGGTCTCAGGAATAGATAGTGGGTATGACCCTCCTCTGGGAGGTATGGCCCCGGGTAGAAGATCGATAGGACAGTCGTACGTCCGATGTGGCGGAAGTACCTCTGCTTGACGTTTGTCAAAGACATCGCGGAAATCTTCGTATATCTCCGGCAGCTGTACCCTGTCAGGATCCGTGACCTCCATTCCTGCCACTGCCTTTGGAGCAGACATGCAATGTTCCAAGCAAAAAGAACTCCAACGAAGTGGCGTGGCCTCTGTCCAGTCGATGACAGGATTGTGGATCCGGAGCCACGGAAGTCCCAGAATGATGTTCGAGGAGGGGGTGTGAATGACATCAAAGGTTATAGTCTCGGAGTGAAAGTCGCTAGTCATGATGTTAAGGGGTATGGTTTGTAAGGAAATGATCGCGGGCTGCAAGGGTCGTCCGTCAATGGCTTCAAGACCTACCGGTCGATCTTTGGGTACCAACGGTATCTTATTCTTGAAGGCGAACTTTTGGTCCACGAAGTTTCCTCCTGACCCCGAATCCAGAAAGGCCTGTGTCTGTACTGTGAAGGTCTCACCGGATATGGAGATAGGTAGATAAAACCTCGTAGAGGGTTGAGGAGGGGGAAGAGTTGCAGTACCCAGCGTGATCCTCCTTATACTCACTGGGCTTTGGCATTTCCCGGCTTCAGTGGACAGTTGAATACCAGGTGGCCGTTATTGCCACAGTAGAGGCATAGTCCCGCTCGTCTTCTTCGTTGCCTCTCGATAGGCGAAAGGCTAGTCCCTCCCAGCTGCATGGGTTCATCTAGGACAGGAGTTGTGGAGAGTAGAGGCCCTATGGTAGACAGAGAAGACGATTGTATACCTCGGGGGTGTTTGTTTCTCTCCATCCTTCTTTCTTGGAGGCGCTGGTCCATCCGGATGCACAGGTCTATCAGGTTCTCAAGTCCAGCGGGACGATCCAGAGCTGCTAATTCATCCTTCAACCGTTCGGACAGACCCTGCCAGAAGACTGCAGATAGAGCCACATCGTTCCAGCCGGTCTCGGCCGCCACCGTCCGGAAGTCCAGGGCATAACGAGCCACAGTACGGTCTCCCTGAGAAATATTAAGCAGAGTGGATGCAGCCGTAACCTTACGTCCTGGGGTGTCAAACACCCTTCTAAATTCGGTGACGAAGAGAGTAAGGTCAGAGGTCAAATCTGGGCGTTGCTCCCAGATAGGAGAAGCCCATGCCAGGGCGGCGTCAGTCAGCAGGGAGATTATGTATGCGACCTTAGTACGTGAAACCGGAAAGTGAGAGGGCATTAGTTCAAACTGTATGAAACACTGGTTCAGAAACCCCCGACAACCGCTGGGATCCCCTGCATAACGGTTGGGCGCAGGTAGTCGTGGTTCGGAGGTAGGTGTGATAAGTGCAGGAGTGGCTGCGAGTGGAACGGGGTTGGTGGTAGATCCAGTTAAACGTCTAACTTGTTCAGTCAGGGTATCCACGTCTTGTTTAAGTTGGGAAACTAGTTGTGCCTTTAGTGTAAATGAGCCGGTAAGTTGCCGGAAGCATTCCTCATGGGTGTCTAAGCGTCGGGCCACCTCAGCGGCGTCCATGTTTGTTGGGCTGAGCATATTGTCACGCTGCGCTCACCACAAACAGGACGGAAGACCGCGGGGCTGAGGTGGGGTATGTATAGGCACCGACCCACAACCACGCAGTCCTGTCCGGAATGCGTAGTCCTAGTCGTACCGCGTCGTAGGGTTGGAGAGGTCAGGGTAGTCAGGGTACTTGCCGTGTTCCAGGGTTGGAGAGTCCGGGTAGGTAGAGTTTCGTAGCCAAGGTCCTGGGTAATAGAAGGTAGAGTAGTCGAGTAACGAAGCCGGGGTCAAAGTGCTGGAGAGTGTAGAAATCCAAGTAACAGGCAGGATCAAACAGGTCAGACAGGTTCAAGACAAAACTAAACAGCAGCGGTGAGCACAATGCATAAACAGGAGTTTATGCTCAGCAATGAAGGACAGGCAGAAGCAGGTATATATGTGGGAAGGGTCCAATTACCTTGCAGGGGTGTGTACTGGTCCACCAATGGTGTCAGAGAGACACTGATCAAAAACAGCTTGTAATTAGGCTTTCCTGATGCTAGGTCTGGTTGCCTGGCAACCCGCGCGCGATGTGCGTCGCGACGTGATGACGTCATGCGGTTCACTCAGCAAGTCTCCGCCTGTGGGAGGCTCCAGCAGCTCCCTCACGTTCTCCTGCTTCCTGGTTGCCGAGCAACCCGTGCGCGTGCGCGCTGCGTCTCGCAGAGCTCCGCCATCACGCCGCTGCGCCTGCACTGCCCTGGCAGTGCGTGGGCGCATGACTCTGCCCCGTGGTGCTTCCCTGAGTCGGTCTCCGCGCGGATCAGAGGCAAGTGTGACAAACATTAAGCGTCACAAAATGGGCAGCACTACATATGAGACCACTGCAAAACAATTTTCTACAACAATGGAACGGGAATCACAAAGACACCAAGACAAAGAATCTTGTTACACCCACACACAAAACAGGGATTAAAGTGGTTGGAAGATACCCGAAACCTGGAAAAAGGACACAAACTACAACCAGTGCACTGGGTAAGAATTACAACAGATGCGAGCAACACAAGTTGGGGTGCCCAGATGGGAGAAACATTGGTGCAAGGAACCTGGACAAACCAGGAAAAGCATCTGCCATCAAATCTACTGGAATTAAAAGCAGTACAAAGGGCCTTAGAAGCTTTCCAAGACCATATAAGAGGTGGCTGTATAAAAATAGAATCAGACAACAGGTCAGTTGTCAAGTATATAGCCAAACAAGGAGGAACCAGGAGCAGAAAGCTGATGAACCTCACAGCAGAAATCCTCTTTTGGGCAGAGTGCCACTTGTCAGATATTACAGCCATACATATCCCAGGACTGGAAAATGTCACAGCAGACTTTCTAAGTCGGAACTTCATACACCCAGGAGAATGGGCATTAGATCCACAGGTGTTTCAAGAACTGGTAGAGCGATGGGGTCAACCAGACATAGATCTCATGGCGACACACCAAAACCGCAAGGTAAGGAACTACTGTGCCAGACAGTTTCATCCAAGCGCACAAGGTACAGATGCTCTCAGTTTCAAATGGCACTTCAAGTTGGCATACCTGTTCCCTCCAATTCCCCTAATTCCGAAAACAATCAGGAAAATCAGGGAAGACCAAGCAGAAGTGATACTCGTAGCACCCTACTGGCCAAGAAGGCTTTGGTTCACACACTTGGTAACTATGGCAGTAGATACACCATGGCACATACCAGATCGCAAAGGGTTGATGCGACAAGGGCCAATATGTCATCCGAATGCCAAACAATGGGCTTTGACGGCATGGCGATTGAGCGGGAAACATTGAGACTGAAAGGTTGTTCAGACAAAACAATCCAAACCCTTTTACAAGCAAGGAAAAGTTCCACATCGAGAGTATACCATAGAATCTGGCTTTGCTTTCGCGATTGGTGTGGAAAAGAGAAACAAAATTTCCTTTCACCTAGAATTGTATCAATAGTGGAGTTCCTGCAAAAAGGATTTGAGAAAGATCTCAGTCTCAGCTCGTTGAAAGTACAGGTATCTGCACTATCAGCCTTGTTGGAAAGAAATCTGGCAATGGAAAGATTGATCATCAGGTTCTTTCAGGCAGTTAAAAGGTTAAGACCTCAAATCAAGAACAGGGCACCTACATGGGACTTGTCTTTAGTATTGGATGTACTAACAGCAGCTCCATTTGAACCTATACAGGAGATAGGCCTAAAATGGTTATCATGGAAAATGGCGTTTTTGATAGCAATCACCTCAGCAAGGAGAGTGGGAGAACTACAGGCTCTATCTGCCAATGAACCATTCCTAGTCATACATCAAGACAAGGCAGTTCTCAGACCAGTACATCAATTCCTGCCAAAGGTTGTATCGCAGTACCACATGAATCAAGAAATTGTGATTCCGTCATTCTGTCCAGAACCAAAAAAGAAGAAAGACGAAAGACTACACAAATTAGACGTGGTAAGATGTCTAAAAGTGTACCTGGAAAGGATGCGAGATATCAGAAAGTCAGACAAACTATTCATCATTCCAGAGGGACCAAAGAAAGGTCAAGCAGCATCAAAGACAACAATTTCCCAGTGGATAGTGTCTTGTATTAAAAAGGCTTATGAAAGCAAAGGACAAGATAAACCTTTGAACATTAAAGCTCATTCTACAAGGGCTATGTCTACTTCATGGGCATTTAAAGCCCAGGCTACACCAGGACAGATATGCAAAGCGGCAGTCTGGTCCTCATTCAATACATTCTTGAAATACTACAGACTAGACGTACAATCATCAGCTGACGCAAGCTTTGGTCGTAGAGTGTTAGAATCTGTAGTGAAATAAAGTGTAAAGTGTATTAATAAAGGTCAAACTGATAAAGCATTCTGATGTATCCCTCCCTAAAAAAATTTCACTGCTTAGGTATGTCCCAATGGTGCCCACTGCCAGGGTGATCAGGAAAGAAGAAAATTTAAAACAACTTACCGTAAAAAAAAATTCCTGGAACCTTGGCATGGGGCACATAGGCATTAGACATACATAGGGAGGGTAACTATGTGCCCACTGCCATGGTTCCAGGAAAAGAAAATTACGGTAAGTTGTTTTAAATTTTCTCCTTTCCACTTATGAGATATCATTGGATGATATGTCACTGGGGTATTTTGTTTGCCTTCCTCTGGATCAATATGGAAGTATAGATATAGGATAAAGAATCTGTTGTCTAAACTTAGCATAGGTTGAACTTGATGGATGGATGTCTTTTTTAAACCTCATCTACTATGTAACTATCTACAGTAAGTAAGGGGCCTCCAGATCTGAACCGTGTGACTTTCAGCCCTAGGACACCTCTGCTCCCCAAGATACTTACATCAGAAGGTGATGCTGGTATCATTTTAAAGGTCCGAAGTCACATGGGCCAATGGGAAGCCACAAGGGATGATGTTGCGGCTTCCTGTTGGGACGTAGAACCTTTAACAGATGTTTTCGGAACTCAGCTGCTACCGGCATCACCTTCCGATATAAATATCGGCAGATGCAGGGGGTCCTCGGAACAACCCAAGAGCTATAACCACTTAAAATTTTGGCCTACCATTATTCTACATCAGACATTTATACTTGGATCCACTAAGCTCCGTTAAATCGTGGCAAATATCATGACGTTACCTGAAACATGAACTGACATTTTCCCAGAGTTAACCTCTTAGCCTAATATGCATGTAGCCAGGTCCCCCATGGCACCCCGGTCCTCCGTTTCAAACCCCTTAGGGCTGGGACCCGCTGCGCTCGGCGGCGCGGACAGCCGCGCGAGCATTCCCCACCAGCAGGGGAATCCTCCCTAGCCCGTCCCAGTCCCCCCATCGCTGACGGCTCACTACGCACTGGGACGCGTCAGTCGACGGATTCAAGAAAATTGTGATCCCGAGCGGTGACGTGTCACGTGGTGCGCTAATGAGCCAATCGGGAGCGGGAGCTGTTATCAGGCATCTTCCTACTCAAGGTAGTGTGTGTTTTGTGGCAGAAGGGGGAGGGAGCTGCTTACCTTACAGCAGCCCGCAGCAGCTCCCTCCTGCAGCCCGAGCCCGTGGAGGGAGGGGAGTAGCGGGTCCCTCCGCTCAAGCCACGCCCCCTCCCGCTCCGGCTCCCACTCCCTACAGACCGCATATCGCGGTCTGTGTCTGTCAGCGCCCCGCCTGTCTGCAGTGCGGGCGCGCTGACTGAGGGAGCGGGGCCTTAGCCTTACCTCCACTGTCCCGGGGAGGTGCAGGTGGCGACGAGCTCGTCGGTGGCTCCCTTCGCAGGGCGCCACCATGTTTTGTGCGCACGTACGCGTGGAGGCTCGCGCATGCGCAGAACTGAGAGGCGGCCATCACCGGTTCGCCCATGCGCAGTACCCTAGGAGCTCGCGGCGACAATAGGGGAAGGCTCCGCAAAAGACTACAACTCCCAGCAGGCATAGGGGCATGCGGATCACATGGGCGTAACATGCCAATAGGGCAGCCAGGAAGAGGTTTTGGCGTGCTCAGGGCTAATAGTCAGTCGGAGCTGGGACAAAGACAAGGGAGGGTGTAGGGGTCTCTGACTCCTGCACTAAACCAGACATCCCCCTAGGCCCCAGTTAGGCTCCGACTTCCCTGGTAAGAGTGTGGCAGCGACAGTGACAGGCCCTTAGGTAGGGACACTGCCCCATTAGCTGTTATGCCAGGGCCACAGCTGCTACGTTACGCAGCGCTGGATAGCGGTGGTCTGGGACCAGATCACTAGGACTGAAGTAAGAGACTATCTGCGTCTGGGACAATCCAGCAGGATACCACCCAACGCGGAGGCGGACTCCTCGCGGAGGACATCGCTAGATCGGTGGATCCCATTGTTTCCTCAGTCGGTGCGCCTGGGTGCTGGAGCACCCGGCAGGTACCTATATCCTAAGTGCACCAACATAGTACATACACCATAGTGGCAGTGCTGACCACATACAAGGGTGGGGCTGTTATCCTTGTGGACACAAGGGAGGTTGGGTGCCCGAGGGCACCTCGGGTACGGTAGACACGGTGTGGGTTACACGGTGGTGGGATAAGGCCCTGTGAGGTGAAGGGGTAGCTGTAACCAGTAGAGTTATTATCCGGTTAGCACTGATTATTTACATGTTCTTCAGTAAAAGGTTATTCTTATCATATACTATGTGTGTATATCAGTATTGTGGGTCCTGTGAGGGGCTGCTCCCACTACGTTGGGATCCCTCCCAGGTGGAGGCGCTGTACCAAGTTGTTTTGTTGCATCCCCCCGGGCTCCCCGTGGCGGAGGTTTTTGATCTCCATGAGCCAACAGGTAAAGCCAGCACCCATTGACCCCTTACCCTAGGGGGAAAGAGGGCTACATGCAAAAATGAGTAAGTGATCTCATTAACATAAGATTGTCACGTTATTTCAGGTTGATGATTTGTCATCTTCACCTAACTTTACATTCTTGGTGTTGCTCCCACCCTCCACAAAAATACAGAGGCAGCAGGATCAACCCAAAAATAAAAGCAACAATATAGTGCACACTACTGTGACAGGTTGGTAGGTAAATGGAATCTTGGCTCTTACAGGTGTTTTACTTACAGTAGTAAGTGAAAATAAAGCCTGTCTTCAAACTGTGGCCGTAGTTGTCTGCCTTGTGTTTTATGTAGATTTCCCTCGGGGTAAAGGAGGAGTGACAAACCTAATGTAGATCTCTTTTTCCACTTTACCTTGCGCCAGTGGGTGTTTATCATATTTTGAGTTTCCTATGTCACAATAGTGTGCACTGTATTGTTTCTTTTTATTTTTTTGCTGATCCTGCTCCCTCTTGATTTTTGTGGACAGTCAGTTTGGAAACAGGTCCTCACGGGAGAAGTCACTATGTCCGAGGCCTTAGTAGTTTTAGTGCTCACAATTTTTATTTTATTTTTTTTGACAAATATTGTACACTAGCTGATATACAGGCATACCTCGCTTTAAGGACACTCACTTTAAGTACACTCGCGAGTAAGTACATATCGCCCAATAGGCAAACGGCAGCTCGCGCATACGCCTGTCCTGAACAGCAATACCGGCTCCCTACCTGTACCGAAGCTGTGCGCAAGCGGGGAGCTTATAGAGCCTGTTACAAAGGCGTTATTTACATCCATTATGCACGTATATGACGATTGCAGTAAAGAACATGCATCGATAAGTGGGAAAAAGTAGTGCTTCACTTTAAGTACATTTTGGCTTTACATACATGCTCCGGTCCCATTGCGTATGTTCATGCGGGGTATGCCTGTACCCGGCGTTGCCCGGGATGTAATTTTGGGGGGCGGGCGACAGGGTTGGGCTTCCCCCCCATTGACAGCTAGGTGGGTGACTGAGTTGACTGAGTAAGTGTGTGTGTGGGTGGATGGGTGACTGAGTGGGTGAGTGGGTGGGGGTGACTAGGTGGGTGGTTGACTTTGAGTGGGTGACAGTGGGTGGGTAACTGGATGACAGTGCGTGGGTGGGAGACGGTGGGTGACTTACCTTGACCGGGTGGTGGTTTCTGGCGGCAGACGGTTCCCCTCCTGGCACTGATATCCCCGTGGCATCTGGCTGGGGCAGGAGGTGGGTTCGGGAAGTTGGCGGGGGGCAAGAGTGGCAGGCTGGGCCGGACAATCTCTCCCGCTCACAAATTTTTGCGGGGGCAAGAAATGGCGCCGCGCAGGAGACACGCGCCCGCCCCAGCGCGAGCATACTCTAACCCGGCGCCACCCACCCCAAACACACCACCACAGCCCTTCTGCTGTGCTGGAGGCGGCACCGCGCGGGGAACCTGCGCACCCGCCCCCCTGGTTACGGCCGGAGCTCCAACCCGCCGCGCGGGAGACACGCGCTCCTGCCCGAGCGCACACTCCCTGGTGCTAAACCACCACCGACCACCTGCTGTGATGGAGGCGGCACTGCGCGGGCAACACGCGCCCCCCCATCCGTCGAGCGGGAGGGGAAAGGAGAGGCCTGGAGAGAGGTGTGTGTGTGTGTGTGGGGGGGAGAGGCCCGCGCCGAAGAGCGGGGGTGATGGTGCTGTGACTGGAGGGGGGTTGGTGGTGGGGGAGAGGAGAGGCCTGCGCCGAGGAGCGGGGTGATGGTGCTGTGACCGGAGGGAGGTGTGTGGGGGGGAGAGGTGAGGAATGTGGGTTTGCCAAGTTGTTCTCGAAGGTTCCAAGTGCAAGTGATATGGTCCTGCTAAGTCAGGTTCCAAATCCAAGTGACGGCAAGAGGTGCAATGTGAGGGGTGGGGTGAGGTGGTGGGGGGGGGGGGGGGCGGCGCCCAACACAGGGCCAATCAGGCCAATGACACAGGGGGAACACAGGGCCAATCACACAAGGGGAAGACATACACACACAACCATTATTTGTCAACAAAGAAAGGCCACCCCCTATTTCCCACCAAAGCTGCCATACCTGCACCTGATCCCATTTATAGATAAAAAGTTTTAAACATCTGAAATATTCGCTACCTACAACTTTTTGGTGAATAATACCATAATATTGCTCCCATAATAAGATTGTTGGAGTTTGCAATTTTCTTAACTGCTTTTTAAGTCTGGTCTTGTTCATGGCTCATTGGATCTATTTCCCAACCGTATGTGCAGTGTTTTCCATAGAAAATAAGATATTGTACAACAGAGCTGAAATAACTGCAAAAAATGTAAAAGTAAATGGGGAGATTGTAATCTTGATGGGACTCCCATCTAAATAGTGCGTTGGAAGATTCACAGAATAATGCACTGTAAGTAGTACATCATTGCTTCATAGAGTGTGGTTAAGAGGGTGGATAAGTGCATATTGAGAGGGTGGTGTAAGTGTGTGTGTTGACGTCATTGAAATAAAAACTCCAGGTTTTAACTTTCGTTTCCAATGGGTTTTTTTTCATCCAACAGCGCAAACAAAACCACAGAATACCGTATTAGTCTGTAGCTGTTATGGTTTCTCTTTATTGGAAAGCCTGTGATGCAAATCCTTTTCAATCTTAATCCGGTTTCTCCCCGTTTATGACCATACATAGGAAATCGGGGTTTTTGTACAGTAGGGTAACAGAATTGGTCAAATTGCACCATCATTTCAAATCTATGTGGTGCTGTTACATTAAAGCCCCCTTCAATATAAAAAAAAGATATAGTATACTATGTGGCACAAAATGTTTGCAGAAACAAACAAGGTACACATACTGTATTGTCGTGTAACTCCGATTTGTAATAAAGGTTTTATGCACAGAAATCTAAAATAACATCTGACGAATATCTATGCACTGGGTAGATAAGATTTAGATGTATAAAATAAAGTGTGTAAAGATAAAATATGAACCGAAATGTGCAATGTATCGTCTTAACAAAAAAATATTGTTAAATACGTGTCTATTGTGGTATCTTCCCCCATCCCCCTTGGAAACCTGATTTGAAAAATAGAGTTGGGGAGAAAAGAGAACAGTACAATAACCAAGGAAAAAACACAAATCTCTGACAATGCTACTTTGTGTGTTTTTTAGGATTTCCTATTTAAACTCAGAACCGCATACCAAAATATTTTGCTGTCTTAGGCTTGGACCCCACTGGCTGCGGGGAGAAGGGCCGCCCCTCAATAGGGCCGGACCCGCTGCGAGGGGGGCCGCCGCGCCACGCGGCAAGTTTTTCTTCCAGACCAGAAAATTGAGATGGACAAGGGCGACAAAGCTCTAGGCCACGCCCCCCAGCAGTTCAGCCAGTGAGGGCGAACCTGCAGGGTGACGTCACCCCCTGCCACTCCCCCCCACCCAACCTGTCTTTCCCCCTGCAGCTCACTGCAGACTGGGGAATTCGGCTGCACGCGCCGCCAGCCTCGCCTGCTGGGGGCGTGTGTGTGTGTGTGTGTGTGTGTGTGTGTGTTTGTGTATCTATCTATATCACACTTAGTAAAGTTATGGTGGGTAAAAAAAAAAGTGACAAATACCCTCCACAGCAAAGCATATAGCAAATGGAAATATTACTTTATGCTCATTTGCATGTCTTAGACAGGTCTGCAACCCTGGAATAGGGAAGCATGCTTTAAACTGGTTTCAATCTCGGGCTCTAACTCCAACCCCCTGGATATCACCTGTGGTGTCCCGCAAGGCTCTGTTCTTGGGCCCCTACTCTTCTCAGTGTTCATTAATGATCTTCCTACAGATTGTAAGGAAGCCTCAATACACATGTATGCAAATGTCACAATCCTATATGCACACAGCCATAGCCTCTCCGACCTTCTACACATACTTCAGTCTGACTTTTTGAGACTCGAAAACTGGATTTCCCAAAACAAACTGTTTTTAAACACTGACAAGACTGTAACAATGGTATCTGGGACCAAGACTAAATTTTTAAAGCTTTCAGCGACTGAGCTCCTGATTAGAACCAACGCTAACACCACCCTAACCCCTGTCACTAGTTTTAAATACCTGGGCTTATGGTTTGACTCCCACTTAACATTCGGGATGCACATTGATACCCTGACAACTAAGACCTATGCCAAACTAGGGGTACTTTACAGGAACAAATTCTCCCTAAGTCTCCTGGTCAGAAAGCGTATTGCACAGCAGATGCTAATGCCAATTATTGACTATGGAGACATAGTATATGGCTCGGCACCTCAAACCCCCCTTAGCAAACTTGACACCCTCTACAATTCAATTTGTCGTTTTGTTCTCCAATGCAACTACAACACACCACTGCGAAATGCTCAAAAAACTAGATTGGTCATCACTAGAGTCTAGGCACAAAGTTCACCTTTCCTGTCTTGCTTTTAAATTCTTTATCGGCAAGCTACCCAGTTATCTGAACAAGCTCCTCACCCCTACCACATGCAGCACTTATCACCTGAGATCAGACTCCAAAAGACTGTTCATGGTCCCAAGGCTCAACAAAGTATCCGGGCGTTCCTCCTTCTCTTACCGTGCACCCCAAAACTAGAACAACCTACCAGAGACTCTCACATCAACCACCAGTTTAAGTTCTTTCAAATCTAAGGCTGTCGCACATTTTAATCTGGCCTGTAACTGTTTCATACGCCCATAATATAAATGATCTTTAACTGTGCATGCAATGTCTTGTATATAATATATACCCTGTTCATTTATGTAACTGTACTTGTAACCATGTATTATTTGTCTTAACTCTGTGCCCAGGACATACTTGAAAACGAGAGGTAACTCTCAATGTATTACTTCCTGGTAAAATATTTTATAAATAAACCCCGCCTTTCAACATTATCACCCCGCACTCAGCACTTCCATTGCAGCAGGGGATTCTGGGAAATGATATGCAAATGAGCACACAGTGCCACCTTTTGCTTCAAAACCATTTAACATGGTCCCCTATAAGCTTAAGCTTGCTGCATTTCACAGCTTTGAGCATAGCCAGTAAACTCACCACAGACCCAGGCTGTGCTCAAAGTTGCGAAATGCTTTGAAAAAGCGCTACTCCAGCGCGAAACGCGTCAAAGGCATATCCTTACACCACCATGCTGTACACCCACAATAAATAATATTTTTAGCTCATCTGCCTAGCCCCGGATTGCTTTTTCCTGAACTTGTCAACTGTACATAAACATTACTTCTCATATTTTGTTATTGACTTGTTTGAAATATGAGGATTGAGTGGTCTTCAGTTTTTGATGAGGGCACCTCATGTAGCGCTTAAGATGTGTGTGTGATATACATTTTGGGATGGGCCTATCAATACCAGGACCTGGTTTGCCCAGGACAATGCCTGTGGCTTTCATTCCAAATCAGTATCCATATCAAACCGCAAAGATTAAGAACATTTAGCCTTAAATGTTGAATCCCAACACGTTACACAATGCTCGGATTTTTATTAATTTAATATTGGTGCTGACTTTTCCTCCTCCACTCCTAAATTATTATTATTATTTTTTTCCCCTCCTCCTCCTCCTTCTGGAATGCATTGACCTGATTTATGTTAAAAAGAGGAATCTAGTTACAATTTGCTACAAATTGGGCCATGTGAGCAGTTGGTTAGAAGTCTAGGAATGTGTCCCTTCATCCCCAATCGATTATAAACATGCAGGTTTGTTTCTTTTTTGACATTGTTCTGGAAATGTCAAATCAATTCTTCTGTTGACTTACTGTAGTCAACTTGGCATTGGTTATATGTGGGTGGTGGTTGCGCTCTGTCAACAAAATAAAGCTTAATTTTTTTCGAGCATGGTGCAACTTTATGCAGTAATATACTTATTACTAAAATATTATTACAGAAAGCTTTAGTATTTCAGTGATATATTGGTAAATAAAAATACCACTTGTGGTGTATTTGCACGTCTCCAGACAAGTCTGCAACCCTGTCTTTCTCCATTATCGCTTGGCAAACAGTGCTTCCACTACGGCTAGGGATTCTGGGTAAAATATTACAAATACATATTTGGAGTCTGCTTTCCACTGATGTCATGACACCATTTTCTTTGCATAAAAGAATATGTAGAATTGAAAGTATAGAATTTTACTTGCATGTTGTGATGTTGGATACCTAACTTTAAGCTCTTACATTTTTCTGGTTACATGATGCATAATGATTGTCATTACAATCCGTGCCGAAGTATTCATGGCCGCAGGCTGCTTCGTTTACACACACAGGCCTTACTGTTGGCTTGTTGAATGAAAATATGTGGGAATATTGATTTTTTTTCTTTTTTTCTTCAATTCAGTGGGTGTCCTTAGGGGAAGCAGCACTTGTCAATAAACCTGAAAGCTTTACGCACAGAAGAAAGCTGCACTGTGCTTTTTGTCTTAATCCATCAGCATCCCCTTCATCTGATACACTTACAATCCCATCACTTGTCGCCTTAAATGTTATTGTCTGGAGATGTCTCTAATTACTTTGTAGGAGTTGACCTTCACCTTGCCCATGTTCTCTGTGTGAGGAGGGTAGTTATCTCGTCCTGCTGTCTTCATTGCCCGATCAATATTCATGGAATAGGCAGTTTAACTTTTTGCAAATTAAAACCATGTCGAAATCACTCTTAATACAGAATTGGTGCTCAAAAAATATGCTTACAGTTAGCCGTCATAAAACTGAATGTAGTAACTGACGTATGCATCGGTAAATCACTTTTTATGTGGCGCTGTCAAAAGGTGAAACCGCCATAATGTCTGTAAAATCAGAAAGTAGTAATGACTGTAAACCTGTAACCTAAAAGTGTGACGACTCAGGAGATTCCTTCCTCTCCTTGTCCCTCTCTCCCATCTCCTGTCACCCTTTCTATTCCTTCTCACTCCTCTCCTTCACCTTCTACCTGTCTCCCCTTACTGCAGCGTGTCCCCCGCAGGTCCCGCTTACCCACGCGCTCACTTAACCCTTGCCTTGATCCTCCCCGCTCCATCTCCCCCGCGGTAGCTCCGTTACCTTCCCCTGTGGTGCCATTCGTCCCGTTGCCTCCTCCTCGCGTGGTGCCTGCGGCACGGCGCTCTGCGCGCCTGCTGACGCATCCGGTACGCGCGTCCCCTCAGCCCACGGAGGACGCGCGTGCATGCTCCTCCCTGCCCTTGCTGGCCATCACGCGGGCACAGGCCTCGCGTGCGTTCCCCTCCTCTGGGCTCCGTCCTCCTCCTGCGGTCTTCCCCTGCTCCGTGCAGGCCGCACCTGTGTTGCAACCTGTGCGCACGCATCCCCAGCTTACTGGGGGCGCGCGCACAGACGTTTCTTATCAGCTTTCCCCTGTCTCCGCCTCCCAAGCTGTACAGGCCATTCCCTGACTGCCCCTTCTGTCTCCTCCTCTTCTTCCCCTGACCTATCTCCATCTTCTCCCACTTCTCTCTCTACTCCTCCCCTCTCTGTCATTGGTGCACCTTCCTTTTAATCCCTGTCTGTCCACCTCTTCCTCGCTCTGCATAGTTCCTATTTCCCTGTGTGTACCTGACCTATGCTGTGCTCCCTCTGTGCTCCTGTTATTACCTGCTCCTGTGATACTTTGGATTTCCCTGGCTTTGACCCCTGCTGACCCTGGACTACTCTGCTCTCTGGTATCCCTTGAACTCTGCTACACGTACGACTTCGCTGACCTCTGGCTTCCTAGTACCTGGCTTGCCCTCTGACGACTCTACCCTCTGGATCCCTGGACATTGGCTAACGGACACGACTATTCTTACGGACACTCCCCAAGCGTTGCAAGCATACTCTAACAACTCTTCCAACAGGCCCAGCAACGCTATACCACACTCCGGGCTTGCTCCCACTGCTGTGGGTGTGTGGTATCATACCATTCCCACCTCAGTACTGGGGTCTAGCTTGGTCTGCGGGCATACAGGCGTGACAAAAAGTATGCAGCACAAATAATTTGGTAAATAAAAAAAATAAAAAATTGTGCGTATGTATGTTTTTATTAAATAAAATGAGCAGCTAGTGTTTCGTTAATCTTCTAGACTGTGTCAGCCTCCCCATTGCATTAGTTCACGGTGGAAGTGTTAACGGTTTAAGAAATCTGTTTACATACTTTCTTACACAACATTTAACTTATTTGGCAAACCACTGTCCTTGGTTCACTTCCTTCCTCAATTGTACAGCCCCTGTAAATCCTCAGTGGGAAAGTGTCACAAAGCTAGACTACCTTGGGCAATTACTTACAACAATAGTTCAGTCTTTCTGTCAAAACACTTGGCTCATTGTTGAACACACCACTGCTTCTTCCATTCCTTTCTAGTTTTCTGTTCCCTTTTACATTAGAAATACCTTGTATTTGGTGTACTTCTAATTATGTTTCTCCTATAAAGTTTAGGACAATGTTGGCCAAAGGAAATTGTCAGATCCCAATGCTTGAGAACCACTGATCTGCAGTAATAATGTTACAATGTTCTTTAGAAAGGCCAAATATATTTTTGGAAACCAAACGTTTTATAAGCTACTGACCACAATAGTAGCCTATGTTTTTAATATGAGTAATCTGTAATCATGTGTAAAGAGTGCTGTGTTTTTCCATCTCGGCTGTAGTACTTCCCCTTTTTTATGTTTGTTTAGTAACACTTTAACTCCACGTTGCATTAAATCTGCACTTGTAAACATTACTTTAAAAAAAAGAATCTTTCCGTTTTGCTATAAGCACTTAAAGCAGCAGTTCAACCCTCTTTATTTGTTGTAATTTCACCTAAACGGAGGGCTACCTAGGGCCGATCCACGGTCCCTTAACCTCTGGAGAAACCTGGTTTCAAAGAGGAGTGCTGCGGTTAGCCTCACTCCGATGACGTTGCGGCTTTCTATTGGCGACACGTTTTTCTATGGTTTTTGTTGTCATAAACCAAAAACTCTGCTCCAGATAATCTTTTATAATATGTTAAAAATGGGGTTGTTGCTTTATTCCAATGTATTTCTCTTCCTCAACACTGAATGGTGATATTGCAATGAATAGCAGACCTAGGGAAATACAACCGCTCTGATGGAGTGTAGATATTATTCAGGAAATGAATTCGTCTTGGGGCTATTTCAGCCTTCAGTTTAGAAATACAGGTTATGTTAGAGAAGGCATTTGTAACAATAAGTGAATGCAGGCATGACTAACAATTTAGAAGTACTTGACCACATACAGTACATGGCAGCTTCATGCCACGTTGTCTTGTATTAAGTAGTATGTCTGCTATCCCAAGCTGCTAGTACTGGTGATAAAGACTCTCACTTACCAATTTAGATAAGGTTCTAAAGTGAGTGAGGATGCATCTTTAATCTGCAGTCAAATGAAATAAAAACCACACTAAAATGTTTCTCCACTAAGACAAATTTGAGCCACGCACTTGAGGGATTTTGAAATATTTCTCTTTTTCATCTTTAAAGGAGATTTAAAATGTCCAATGCAGGTTTTTAAATATGATAAGATAGATGGTGCATAGATTGTGAGTTAAGTTTTGATTTAAAACTGCTGCTTGTGCTGATTTGCATCGTTTTAACAATTTTTTACAGATCTCTTCTCGCCCCTTTCCAACATAATTTTTCTTAAAATCTAATGCTCTATTAAGGAGATATAAGTATTAACAATGTTAGATGTCTGGGAGGTTAAAATGGAGCTCTTCTCTGAACCCAGTGCTCTTTATAGGTTATCATCATAACGTCGGATGCTAATAATGAAGAAAATCTTGATTTGAAATACGTGTGCGTATTTGAAATCTTATTAAATACATTATTGCTTATGCAGTGTCTCTGCAGGCATTTCTCAGTCCCAGTTCAGCTCATGTGGTCAATAGTAAAACTCTATTACATTCTAATGGAATATTGCATTTTAACCAGTTGTTAATCCTAAAGCTTTCAGTTTTGACTGTACTGACTGGGGACTTTGAGTATGGGGTTTATTCAAACCGAACTTGTCCAGATGTAGTCTGCAAACGCCCTAATAAGCCTCATTATGCAGTACTTTTAGACCAGTGGTGTCTATGCCCAGCGTGAGACCCTTTTAGCATTAGTCATTATACTCCCTGTATTCCTAAACAATTATTGTGATAACTGTAGTAACCCAAACAAACATTCTCAGCAATCTTGTCTCCAAAAAAGATTTTTGTTTTTTGTCACTGATCTTGTCCTTAATCCTTACATGCCATTGACAATAATCTTAAGTAGAACTCAAATAAAAATACCATTTACTGAGCACATTCACATATCTTAGGCTGCGTCCCCGCTAGCGCTGAGCGGGCGGCGCTTGCGGCGGTTACTTACATATATGCAAGTCCCCACTCGCACTCACCCACGCTCAGATAAACAAAAAAATTATACTTTCCCGTGCGCTCAACTACCAGCAATGCCCTGTCCAACCCTCCCCCCCCCCCCACTCGCGCGTAAGGACACCTGGCGCTCATGCTTGGAGCTCTCTCCAAGCATGAGCGTGCTCAGCGCCAGCGGGGACTCAGCCTTAGGCATGTCCAAAAACCTGCCTTTTCCCATTCTCTTAGGCTAAGGCCCCGCTCCCAGAGTCAGCGCGCCCGCACTGCAGACAGGCGGTGCGCTGACATACACAGAACGCGATATGCGGTCTGTAGGGAGCCGGAGCGGGAGGTGGGCGGGAGTTGGAGGTTTGACAGGGAGGGGGGCGTGGCTTGAGCGGAGGGACCCGCTACTCTCCCCCCCCTCCCTCCACGGACTCGGGCTGGAGCTGCTGATGGTAAGCAACACAGACACACACACACACACAGACAGAGGCAGGCACTCACGCACTCAGATACACACACACACACAGACAGGCACTCACGCTGCTTTCACTCCACACTCCTCCCCGCTCCCTGAAGCCTCTCCTTCTCCCGAAGCCTCCCCTTCCCATTGGCTCACAGCCACACCACATGACGCGTCAACGCTAGGGATCACCATTTTCTTGTGTCCCATAGCGGCTGACGCGCCACAGTGTAGTGCGCTGTGCCGCCAGGGGGAACCGGGACCGGCTCGGGAGGATTCCCCTGCTGGTGGGGAACTCGCGTGTGGCCGACCGCACCAACGAGCGCAGCGGGACCGAGGCCTTGGCCTACAATGCTTCCACTGTAGCCAAGGCTTCTGGTTAATGACATGCACTCGGTGTGTCACTTTTTGCTTCTTACCCATCTTAACATGGATCCCTATAAGCTTATGCCTGCCACATTACAGTAGACATCAGAACAGTGACTTGGTTTACATGTTCTGCATATATCATTTCCTGCTTCAAGCTCAATGTGTTTGAACATGTAACGCTTTGTATCTAACTTGTTAGAGTCACCTTTTTGTGCAAGTATTAATATCTTTGTAAGAATAGAATAAGCATAATACTGTTTTGTATGATTGTGGGAAGGGCAAGCTAAATCTGACAGCTGTTTAATTGTGTTCAACTAAAGGTTTTAGTTATGAACTATTTTTTTTATTCTGGCATAGGTTTTTGTGATAGATGTGCCTCAGTTCTAGGAGTCAAACTCTATTTTTGTATATCCTTTTCCAAAAACATAATTTTCTTCCAACAGCAGGCTAGCTACACATCGTTTATTTTGATGGTACGCTTGATGTATTTTGCCATTGCTGTCATCTAGTCAGTTTTGTGCAAAACGTATCCACTTTGAGTTCTCCGTTCTTTAGAAACATCTGCGTGTAACGATTTCTTTTTTTAGCTTACACAAAATGTAACTTATCGATTTGTAATTAGCTTCTTTTAAACAAATGTAAAAAGGCTAATATTATAAACCGAGGGATGTATTAGTCTGTTTTTTTTTAGTTTTTTCTAACTACAGTACCTCAACTAGCTCCTTTTTAAGAGGAACAGACAGAGAAAAGAAACCTAGTTTGGGGCAAGGTGAGGAAGTGTTGTTACGCGAAACGCGGCACACGGGTGCACGCACATGACTCAGACGCCTACACGCGAGTCAGCTGGCGGCATTGCCTTCCAGCACTTGCAGCGTGCAAACTAACAAAGTGGCTTCTATATTGGATTGTCCAAGGGAGCATTTTAACCAGTATTTTGCCACTCAGTCTGTCTACACTGACAAGATAGGTGCACATTAGTGCATTCTACTTATGATTTAGTACTGACATACCCTCTCATTAGCACTGACCCTTTATTGACCAGCTCTGACTAACAGAGCAGGTGTTGGGTCAGTGCCGTTTACCTTAGTTACACCTATGAACTGTGTGAATAATCAGTAGAAGTTTAAAGGTATACTTCAGATGTGAGGATCACAGGCATACCACACATTGAGTTGTGCCTGTTGTTTCTACCAGTGTAGCTAGTGTATGTATTAGTGCTGTACATTTGCCATATTTCTTCTACATACCCAGTTTCAAACACACCTAGGACCAACCATCTATCCAGGTAACTGGGTTTGATTACATTACCCTGATGTTACCATTTACACCTTATAGCAACCGGATTTACACCACTATCTGCTCTACTTCTTGTAGTACCTATCTAGCATAATTTGGAGTCGCAGTGCCACGATTATTGTTCATGGTTACTGGCAGACCAAGCTAGGGTCTATTTTTGTGGCCGCTGTGTTTATTACGTATTCAGGATATGTGCACTGATACTTACCTTAACAGTTCAGTTTTACACCTCTGGTTACTCTTACAGGTGTTTAATTTTACCCACCTGTTCTGATTGCAGGACACTCCTGTTGAGTGTTCCTGTCATCTTAATTGTTGATCCAGAACCTGGCATTACATGTTCAGAATTTAGGGTCCAAGCATTTAATACTCGTTTTAATCCCTATATTTTAATAGTGGTTTATTAAAGACGTTTTAATTAATTTTTTCATATCTCACCCATTAGATGTATCTGAGTGCCCAAAACTAGGTTTCTATTCTCTGTTGTTCATAATACTTACCTAGGGAGCACCTACATCACCATTACATTACATTGACAGCTGCGGGGGTCCCCTATCTAGTACCTCCTTTTAAAGCTGCAGTTCAGTCAATATCCTGCATGTGTGGTTTTTTTAATAAATCAGTTCTGTCGTAAGAAAAAATACTTTTAGCATTTTCTGTTTTAAAAACAACAACTTTGAAAGACCAATTTTCTTGTATTCTATTTTAACAGCCATTTGCTAAGGCACTGCCCCTTCATGTCCTGTCACAAGCTCAGGCACACCCCTTTGTCAGCCCTGCCCTCCCTCTAGCACTTGTCAGTGCAGGAGTGCTCATGAATATTCATGAGCTTCCACTGACAGACAAGCAGAATATAAACAGATCCCTTCACTAATTATGTCACCAAATTTCGACCTATCAATACATGGAGAACGAATTGACCTGCAGCTATACAGTTCTTTAGGTAATTAGAGATTGCACACATAAAACTATTGAAGTAAAAAAATTAATTAAAATTTTGGGTTTCAAGGAGATATTTTATCAAACAAATACAGAGAGAAAGCAAAAAGCGCACTGAGGATCAGTTAGAAATAAGTATTTAAAAAGTCCTCAAGTCAACATTATATAAAGCAACAACAAATATACCACAAAACTTACACGAGTGTACAAAATCAGGGGGTGTGAACAGATCGGGAGAAGTTGGCTACAAAGCCAGTGTGTACGGCAAGTAAGTGATTCTGGACCACGCACACTGTAAGCTAGATGGAACTCCAACCCTCTCTTAGACCAGTCTGTGACGCCACTAATGGGCACACGTTCAGCAACAACACGTGACCTCTACCCGTTTTACACTTGCGTGCTTCGTCAGGGACGTGTAAAGAGGTTGTTGTCAAGTGTTATATAGCCTCTTGGAGACAATCGCTAAACATTACATTTAAATCCTACCGACATGCTTAAAGTGACAACTGGTAACATTAAATTAAAATGCATACAGCCGATACAGTACCTGATAATGATTGACTTAAAGTAAATACTGTAGTTCAATTGGCAACTAAATATATACTGGTACCAAGATAAACCAGGGTTAGAGGAATAACTAATGTGGGGGAGGGGGGTATGTAACAGGGACTTATCCCTGTTGAGATAAACTGTCTTTAATTCCAGCAGTGTGCAATCAACCAGACCCACCTGGCTGATTAGAACAGTTAGATAAAGCCTGATCTAAGAAACAGGAAGGAGATTTCCTTAGCCCACAACTGGGCTGACCTGAGGAAAAGATGATGTCTTGATGCACAGAGAAGGACTGTATGCTGACAGCAAGACAAGGGGACAAGACCTCTATACCTGGACACGGACATTTTCATAGCACACAAGGATGCAGATCCAGGAGAGCAGAGAGGCCTTCCCCTACAGCTACAAGAACAGATGAGACTTTCTTGTTGGACGTGTGTGTGTGTGTGTGTGTGTGTGTGTGTGTGTGTTAGTGTGTGTGTGTGTTAGTGTGTGTGTGTGTGTGTGTGTGTGTGTGTGTTAGTGTGTGTGTGTGTTAGTGTGTGTTAAAGGAACAGGTGCAATAAAGCCTTATTTTAGTTTCACCTTAAAAATGGTCTCCATTGCATACCTCTTCACATATCGCCTACAATTACTAATCACTATAATGTATTAAAAGTAGAAAATCTAATTAACCAAGTGATTAGCATACTTTAAATTGATTGTGGAATTCTGTAACTAAAGCGTTACAGTGCAAGTAAAGTGAATTAAAGCAATTCAATTAAAGTTGCTTATGTGAACGTTATGAAATTGATAAATAGTTAGTGTTCTCTACTTACAATATATTGATTTAATAGACTACCTTAATATTCAATAAATGAGTGTAATCTAATTTAAATTAAATGAAAAGTAATATATAAACACAGTTATGTGAAAAAGAAAGTACACCCTCTTTGAATTCTATGGTTTTACATATCAGGACATAATAACAATCTGTTAATTAGCAGGTCTAAAAATTTAGGTAAATACAACCTCAGATGAACAACAACACATGACATATTACACCGTGTCATGATTTATTTAACAAAAATTAAGCCAAAATGGAGAAGCTGTGTGTGAAAAACTAAGTACACCCTTACAGCTTCCATAGGAATTAAGATGCTAAGTAGCAGACAGGTGCTGCTAATCAAATGCCCTTGATTAATTGTTCATCAGCAAGTGTGACCACCTCTATAAAAGCCGAAGTTTTAGCAGTTTGCTGGTCTGGTGCATTCAGGTGTGTGTTAACACAATGCCAAGAAGGAAAGACATCAGCAATGATCTTAGAGAAGCAATTGTTGCTGCCCATCAATCTGGGAAGGGTTATAAGGCCATTTCCAAACAATTTAAAGTCCATCATTCTACAGTGAGAAAGATTATTCAAAAGTGGAAAACATTCAAGACAGTTGCCAATCTTCCCATCAGTGGACGTCCCAGCAAATTCACCCCAAGGTCAGACCGTGCAATGCTCAGAGAGATTGCAAAAAAAACAAGAGTTACATCTCAGACTCTACAGGCCTCAGTTAGTATGTTCAATGTTAAAGTTCATGACAGTACAATTAGAAAAAGACTGAACAAGTATGGTTTGTTTGGAAGGGTTGCATGGAGAAAGCCTCTTCTCTCTAAAAAGAACATGGCAGCACGGCTTAGGTTTGCCAAGTTGCATCTGCACAAACCACAAGACTTCTGGAACAATGTCCTTTGGACAGACGAGACCAAAGTGGAGATGTTTGGCCATAATGCACAGCACCACGTTTTGTGAAAACCAAACACAGCATATCAGCACAAACACCTCATACCAACTGTCAAGCACGGTGGTGGAGGGGGTGATGATTTGGGCTTGTTTTGCAACCACAGGACCTGGGAACCTTGCAGTCATTGAGTCGACCATGAACTCCTCTGTATACCAAAGTATTCTAGAGTAAAATGTGAGGCCATCTGTCCGACAGCTAAAGCTTGGCCGAAATTGGGTCACGCAACAGGACAATGATCCCAAGCACACCAGCAAATCTACAGCAGAATGGCTGAAAAAGAAAAGAATCAAGGTGTTGCAATGGCCCAGTCAAAGTCCAGACCTCAACCCGATTCAAATGCTGTGGCAGGACCTTAAGAGAACTGTGTATAAGCAAAAGCCTGCAAACCTCAATGAACTGAAGCTACATTGTAAAGAAGAGTGGGCCAAAATTCCTCCACAACGATGTGAGAGACTGATAGTCATACAGAAAACGATTACTTCAAGTTATTGCTTCTAAAGGTGGTTCTACAAGCTATTGAATCATAAGGTGTACGTAAGGAGGTCACCCCCGGTTCCCCTGATCTTCCTTTTGCCCCCTGCCTTACCCCTGTGGCAGTGGGGGAAGGGGACGGCGACTTCTCCCGGCGGGCACCGCCCTCTTGGTTGTGGCGCGAGCTTCGCCCATGCGCAGTAAAGATCGCGCACGCGGTCCCCATAGAAAAGAGCTTTGCCAAGGAATACAATTCCCAGCAGCCTCTGGGGACTGCACTTTCACCCTTGTCACAGGCAGCATTGAAGCCAATAGAGCTGGCAGCTTCTCATGCTGCAGAGTTGCAACAATGTTGTGTTCAGACAGGGTTTTTGTCAGTTGGAGCACGCTAGTGAGTCAGTCAGGAGCAGCCCAGGGAAGGAGGTAGGGTGCAGGAGGCAGGGACTCCCTGCACTAGGCCAGCGGCCCTAAGGTCCAAGTTAGCCCTGATTCCCCACCAGGTTAGTGAGTGTTGCCAGGGATAGTCTCAGGTTAGGGACCCCTGTCACTTGCTGTAGTTAGAGCTGGGGAATAGAAAGGGACATGTGGGCTGAGTGTTAGTCTGCAGAGCGTTGCTGCAGGAATTAGGTGAGGTAAGCGACGTGAGACAACTGGGGGGGTTCATAGCGGTAACCAGTCCGGGGAGCCATAGCCCAGGGTCCGTGTTGCAAGTGGCGTGAGGCAACTGGGGGGGTTCATAGCGGTACCCAATCCGGGGAGCCATGGCCCAGGGCCCGTGTTACGAGTAGGGTGGGTGCAGGGACCTACCTGCATAGGATAGGCACCCCGCAGGCCCTAGGAGTTTTCCTTAAGCCACCTAAGGATGCTGTGCTGTAGGGACGGCCTATAGTACAGTGTGTGTCACGTTGTTATAGTGTTAGGTAGGGACTCAGCGGACGCTGCGGTTCCAGTTAAGGAGTTCGGGGCCACAGAGAATAACTCAAGGTTGGGATCGGACGGATTCATCGCACGTCTGACCCTTTGTGAAGTGTTGCTGACCCGAGCACCGGAGTGCTCGGCAGGGATCATAGTCATAAGTGCACCAACGGGCCCTTAGTGTAATTGTGACTGCGCAGTCACCCATTGCTTCTCTCTGCACGAGTGCGGGACATTGGGTGGGGTTCTTTGGACACTGGGTGGGATCACCTGGTGTTGGGGAAGCGTCCTGCGCGACGCAGGGGTAAGTGTCACCTCTAGAGAGGGACACCGGTTATGTTGGTATTGTCATGATATGTGTTATCTTATGTTCCTAAGTAAATAGTATTAGTTATTATACCTCACCGTGTATGTGATTATTGTGATTGTCCTGCGAGGAACCACTCCCCCTCTGGTGGGAGCTATCGTAGGTGGAGGCGCTGCACCATATAGTAGTAGTAAGAGTAATTCACCCCAGGTTCCCCGTGGCGGAAGCTCAGCCCTCCTGTGAGCCAACAGGTAATGCACCACATCTATGGTAACATTGTATGTTCCCTTTCACCCCACACTATATCTGCGATTGGGGGGGGGAATACCCGTTACATGTACTTAGTTTTTCACACATGGCTTCTCCATTTTGGCTTTATTTTTATTAAATCATGACACGGTGTAATATGTCATGTGTTGTTGTTCATCTGAGGTTGTATTTACCTAATTTTTAGACCTGCTAAGGAACAGATGATTGACCTGATATGTAAAACCATAGAATTCAAAGATGGTGTACTTTCTTTTTCACACAACTGTACATCAAATATATAATGTGTAACCATAGAATAAAAAGTGTTAATGTATGAGTGCATATTGGTAAACTATATTGATATAAGCTTCTGATATAGCTTTATATGGTATATCAAATTACCCTATGGACATCATTATAGTCCATCATACTTCAGGATCTTGAATACAAAACTAACTAAAAAAAACTCTCTACCAGCGCTTGATCCAAGTAATAGACTAATTGGTGTGATAACAACAATTGAGTGATTACAATGTGATTACATATGCAGCCAAGGGGGCAATAAACAATGGATTGTTCAAATCCAATACCATACAGATACAAATACAAAAAATGTCCCCGGCGCAAAGTGTGGTGATGATAATTACAGTACCATATCGAAAGACAGTCCTGTTTGAAAAGTCAGTCCTGGTAGTAGAATGATTCATCAACAATGTGAGGTAGATTTTCCTCTAGGCGTGTTCCCTTATGTTGTCTGCAATAACAGATAAAGAAAACACACCATTGCGCAGTATACAGACTCAATTGCCCCAACCTGAAGAGGAAAATCCCTACTTACAGGATACTTTCTTGTTCATTCGGGGGAGAGAATCTGTTCTTTGGCTCTCTTCCTCCACCTTGATCTCCACGGGCCCCTCGTGGTTCCTAAGGTGGCTCTCTTCAACTCGGTCTGCGTCGTCCCAGTAGCAGCATACACGCAACAACCGTGGTTGGAGAAAATTGAAAGACAGCCTAGTGTACTCCGCAAATTTTATTTAACAATGTTAAAAAGCAGCGATGTTACACTCACATTTTGCGAGGGCAAACATGCCGCTCAAGAATGCCGTCCGCAGCCTGTGTCCACTCGATGGTGTGTTGTTCACGACGTCGCGCGCCAACCGAAGACGTCAGAGAGCTCCTGAGGAAGTGACGTAGCGTCACGAAACGCGTAGAGAGGAGGAGCCTAGTACAGTGCATGTTGTAAGCTGTCACCTGCGTTGCATCTCGTGGTGTGGGGAGAACTTCGGGCGCTGCGCCGCTGACGTCTTCGGTTGGCGCGCAACGTCGTGAACAACACACCATCGAGTGGACACAGGCTGCGGACGGCATTCTTGAGCGGCATGTTTGCCCTCGCAAAATGTGAGTGTAACATCGCTGCTTTTTAACATTGTTAAATAAAATTTGCGGAGTACACTAGGCTGCCTTTCAATTTTCTCCAACCACGGTTGTTGCGGTGTATGCTGCTACTGGGACGACGCAGACCGAGTTGAAGAGAGCCACCTTAGGAACCACGAGGGGCCCGTGGAGATCAAGGTGGAGGAAGAGAGCCAAAGAACAGATCCTCTCCCCCGAATGAACAAGAAAATATCCTGTAAGTAGGGATTTTCCTCTTCAGGTTGGGGCAATTGAGTCTGTATACTGCGCAATGGTGTGTTTTCTTTATCTGTTATTGCAGACAACATAAGGGAACACGCCTAGAGGAAAATCTACCTCACATTGTTGATGAATCATTCTACTACCAGGACTGACTTTTCAAACAGGACTGTCTTTCGATATGGTACTGTAATTATCATCACCACACTTTGCGCCGGGGACATTTTTTGTATTTGTATACTTCAGGATCTGCATAAGCCCACCTAACTATAATACTTTACCCAATCATACAAAAAATATGTTTAATAATTTTTTTAACAAACATCAAAATAAATCCATTGTATAGTGCAAATGCACTGTGACAGGCAAGGGTCACCAGACTATACAATAAAGGCTAAGCCCTCTGGTCTCCAGCTACCTACAGTAGCACTATAAGCGAGGGGCCAGGTATCCTTATATGCAAAGTTAAAGTGACCCCTGCTTTTCCACTTTCTATGTTCCCTTTACCCCAGACTCATGAAACTTGCTGTGTGTAAGTTTTAGGTGAGATAATTGTGTATGATTGCAATTATTGTGTTTGCAGGAGTTCGGGGCCCTGAGCTACTGGTAGTACCTTAATTCTACCCGGCGAGCAGGCATGATTTGCTGGTACGCGAGTAGAATTATACCGGGGCTGCCCGGTGCCCCCCAGACTCCTGTTTTTTGAGCCCCAATATCTGTCCTACATCCCTTACAGTCATGAGTCTCCCCAAGGTCCCCCATGTATTAAAATATGATTTGTGAACTTTATACATTTTATTATAAGGCTCTATGCAGTCTGCCAGGGCATCTGCTTAAGGTGCCAGCAAGTCTGCATAGAGTCCGTAGTTCAAAGAGGAGACAGGATGTTGAGGTGTCAGGGTGCTAAGTGGCCGGGACAGGGCGGAGTACTAAGTCCGGAGAACAGAGACCCCTTCGGGGAGGACCCTCTGGTCTGCCAAACTTAGTGGAGCCTGCTCAGTAGGTGGCAATGGATTGGCCATGGGAAGCGGCAGAATGTCGGGGCGTTTACCATTTGGTCGATTCATAAGTGAAACTCACAGGGCATCCCGAGCCGGCTTGACACGCCCCCTCCTCTGACGTCAGCCAAGAGATGGGCCCCTGTTTCTATTGGCTTGTGGGGTAGGGTTCCCACGCTCTGATTCGTCTCTCCTCCTACATCCATGCTAAGGATAGCCTAGCGGAGGGTATGTAAGGAGGCGGCCGAGGCAGAGAACCAGACCATCTAGTGACTTGTGTCGATGAAGCTAAGGAAGGCTTTATAAAGTTGCTCTGTTGCGAATGACCAAGCAACCGGCTTCGTTTTGAATCTAGGAAAGTCTGCCTCACCGAGATTAAGTTAGACGCGAGGACCAAGTTCTGAGAATTGAACGTAGTGGCCGTGGCTGGGATCTGAAGCCGAAAAGAGGACCAGGAGAACCGGGTGTATAATCCCGGTCAGTGTAAGCTCATCCAAGCGGGCACCCTGCACCTAGGAAAGCCTAGATTTCCCCCTCAGGCCCCCAGTAAGTGTATTTTTAACTGTTTCTTGTGTAATTATTCTTGTTGTACCTGGGTTTACCAAAATAAACGCAATTTGTTTTTACCACCTTGTTTTGCCTAATGTATGATCCTGGTAATATATAAATGGTGTTAGAAGTACCTGGTCTCCCGTGACATGAACCATATAAATTTTTTATTTAAAATGATTAAGCACATTAATCTAAAATACAATTAATTAAAAATAGTATTCAATACTGTATGTGCTACAAGCGCTATTGCAAGTGAATAGGATAGTATATTGTGTGTGTGTGTGTGTGTGTGTGCATAGTGTTCACATAAACCAAATATATCACATACAGTGCACTGTATACTGAAAGGAACGTGATCGCATAAAATGGCACAATTAAAATATGAGGCCGTCCAGGAAAGTCTTCTGATCGATCCAGATCAGATGAGCAAATGTGAAACAAGATATTTTCCTGTGCATCTAATATACTGATAAATTGTCCAGAAATGAGATAATGAAAATAAGTCAAACCATATGATAATATCCTGTCTGACGTGTCCGGAAAAGATCTCGGGTAACAGTTGGATGACTCTTAGGATGTGAAGAGAAAATAAAAAGTATACAGTGTAATACTGTAATGCAATTAACCAGCGAATGGCTATAAACCAGGTACACGACTGGGGAAAAAAACAAACAGAATGACTTACAGTACAACTTGTAACTAACTCACAAATACACTACCAAGCTAGCATGCAATGTAGGACATAAAAAAGAATTCAATTTATTAAAAAATTATAAACATGGCAAAAAAGTGAAGGTGACATAGCGCTGGCGGTCTTCCAGTGGGTGAAATTAGATCCTTCTTACAGGAATCGGGGTTACAATGCGCATGGGATATATCAGCTGGGCTCAGTGTGATGTGAGTGCCGGTTGCTCTAACCAAGTGTCCCCAAGCTCCAATGGCATGAAAGATGGTCCACACGGCTCCCTTGAGTGAAATTCGCTACAGTGTAGCATGTCTGGGGCTGTGGGCTAGGAAAGAACGCTGGTAGGTGCATTGCCGGAAAGACGCTACTGGCAAGTCTGCGTGTGGGTCTCTGGATGCAAGCTACTGCGCTAGAATGGTGACCTCTGACTACGCGTTTTGTGACCTGCATCACTTCCTCAGGGGTAGTGATTGGAAAGAGTCTTCCATTACCCAATACCCATACTGTAAACAGGATATTGCTTATGAGGGTTTCAAAGCATCCCTGGAACGGTGTGGCTATCTTATACCAGCTCAAAGATATGTAGCATGGAATCAGGGACTTAACAGCGATGCTGACATATATAATTTTGATATTTGCATTCATGGCAGGGAGACCAATGCAAGGCGTCCAGATATGGGTGATCTGGCAGGTACTTGGGCACAGATTAATTTGTCGCTCAGATTTAGGGGTACGACGGTCATGTCGCATCCGCCATGAACGCCTGAATGTGTATTGATGTGACTCACATGTGCAAGTATTAGTTAAGGAAAGTTATGAGTGCGTATCTACTGAGGCAAAGTTTTAAACTGCCAATTTGTAAAGGTTTTTTCTTACTCTGTCATAAAACTGTCAATCTCACAGCTGATTTACGACGGGGTGGGCTTATGTTTGTTTCCATCGGGATAAAGAATATTTAAGTCTCAGCCATGTATTAGGAATTTAGATTTCAACCGAGGGTTGTTTGGGCCACTCAAGAACATTAATTCTCTACTTGTTCAACCACTTCAGTGTGGCTTTGTGTTTCGGGTCATTTTCCTGCTAAAATATGAATTTCCTTCCCAGTTTGAGTCTTGGCTTACTCAAACAGGTTTTCCTCAAGGATTCACCTGTACTGTGCACCATCCATTCTCCCCTCTATACTGACGAGCTTCCCATTGCCTGCTGAAGAGAAGCATCCTCATAACATGATGTTGCCACCACCATGCTTGACTGTTGGGATAGTGTTGACTGGATGATGGACAGTGTTGGGCTTTGACCAGACCGAACACTTGGACTATAGCTCAAAAAGGTTACATTTGTGTCTCGTCTGACTAAAAAACCTTTTTTCCCCATGTCTACAGTATCATCTATATTCTTTTTTTGTGAACTCCATACGTGATTTCAGATGAGTCTTTTTGAGTAATGGTTTTTTTCTTGCCACCTTTCCATACAAGCCAGGTTTATGTAGGGACCGGCTTATTGTTGATATAAACACGACTCCCATGTCAGACACAGAACTTTGCAGATCTGTCATTGTTGCCTAATATTCTTTCATGCCCTACTCTCTATACTATCGTACCATGGGGGACAGGTTTTTGATGTGAATGATGGGTGGATCTTCCGGTTGATGGTCCCTACATATGCTGGCACCTTGAGAAGAACATTAGTTTTTGACAGTGCACGCATGCGCGAAACGCATCAGAGGTTCTTCTCAAGATTCCTGTTCGTTTGCATGTTGTAGTTCTTCCAATAAAGTAACCTTTTTATCAAGCGATAAAGCATTGTCTGTTTTTTCACTTGGAATGCAGTGCACAGCCCCAATCCTCCCCCTTGGGATACCATTTCCCACTTCTTAATATTGGACTTCACGGTGCTGAGAGGGATATTCAGCGAGTTTCACATTTTTTTTTGTACCCTTCTCCTACTCTGCTGCTCTACCACTTTGTCCCCGACTTGTTTCAAAATCTCCTTGGTCTTTATGGTTGCTTTGAAGGATCACTATGTGAGTTGTAGCTTGAAAGTCTTTATAGGGGGGAAATGATCTACAAGTTAAACCACCAACAACATTTGAAAAATGTGCAGGACGTTAAATACTTGGGATATATGTATATATACATACGCTCATAGACATATATACACGTCCACAAATACATACGTGCGCGCATATGTATCTGTCTTTATTTCTATAGCGCCATTAATGTACATCACGCTTCACAGCAGTAATACACGTGACAATGATAAATAACAAATTCAAATAACACAAAGGGGATAAGTGCTTCAGACATAAAAGTAACAGTTGGAAAAATGAGTCTCTGCTCCGAAAAGCTTACCACCTAATTTGTTGGTAGGATGAACGTACAGACAGTAATGAATGTAAAGAAATGTACAGAGACAGTAGGAGGGTGTTCTGGTAAGTGTGTCTGCAAGGGGCCAAGGTTAATGTATGAGGTGTTAATTATCAGCCATGGAGCTACTCGTATGCTTCCTTAAGCAGGTGTGTTTTTAGGTGGGTCTTAAAAGTGGATAGAGAGGGTGCTAGTCGGATATTGAGGGGAAGGGCATTCCAGAGGTGCGAGGCAGTCAGTGAGAAGGATTTAGGGCGAGAGAGGGCTTTAGATGCAAAAGGGCTAGAGAGAAGACATCCTTGAGCAGAACACAAGAGTTGGGATGGTGTACAGCGAGAAACTAGGACAGAGATGTAAGGAGGAGCAGAAGAGTGTACAGCTTTAAAAGTGAGGAGGAGAATTGAGTGTGTGATATGGGATTTGATAGGAAGCCAGGAGAGGGATTTCAGCAGGGGAGACGCTGAGACCGATTTCGTAAAGAGTAGAGTGTTTCTGGCAATAGCATTTATGATAGATTGTAGGGGGGCTAGGTTAGAGGCAGGAAGGCCAGACAGCAGGAGGTTACAGTAGTCAAGATGGGAGTGTAAGGATTCTACTCAATCGTTACAGGGTTTTCACTATGGTCTAGGTTTACGGTATCTCCTGCCCTTTCTGCTCACTATGGCCATTTTGATTACTGGCAGTCTGCTTTATAGGGCTGCAGTTCCGGATGGGAGTCACCGAGCAAAGTTCTGTTTGCTGCAGCTCCATTTGATCTTCGCTGTCACACATTACCCTTTCGTCTATTTGGAATCCCTGTTGCTGACTCCGGACCGTGACCACGAACTCGCTGCCTTCTGCCTGCCCTGACCTTTGCCTGTCGCCTTGACTCGGCACCTCTGCCGCCTGCCGTGACCTGACCTTTTGCCTGTTGCCTGTTGCCTGGGCTTTGCTCCACTGCCGCCAGCACTGACCCCTGCCTGTGTACCAACTACGAATACTCTTACAGGACACTGTCCCCGGGCTCTGGTTGGTTATTCTGCATTCCTACCTCAGCCCTGCGGGTCCGCCTCCTGATTCGAGACGAGTACCGTCACAGGGAGAGAATGAGGGTCTGTCTCAGAGTTATATACATGAATGCACACGCACACCCATATATATACACACCCCTATATGCACGTGCACACCTATATGCATACATTTTATTATAATAATATATACACACACTTTTATTTATGCACAAATGTGAGTGAAATACGTCTGTTTTTAGATAAATACATTTTACATTTAAATACACTATTGACATTCCCCTGCACTTTTTTTCTTCTCTCCCCGTGTGTGTGTGTGTGTGTGTATCTGTTCTCTATCCACTGCACATTTAACAAATGGATTAATGCTTTATCAGTCCAGTTAACCATCATTGCTATCCATTATATGTATCCATAAACTCACCCATTTCTGTGTGATGGGAATTCAATGTTTCTCACTATGTATAAGTGGTCGGTGAACAGAATACAGATTCATGAGTCGATATACTAATTGTTATTTTTAATTTCAATACCCAATTAGCTTACTTATTGCAACACTTACATACAGTGTTAACTATGAATCCTGTCTGTGAATTGCCTTTATATGTAGGAATGTCATTGTTTGTTTTTGATACTTTTAAACTAGATTCTCCTTACTGCGCACTCTCCTTTACACTTTGGTTGGTTGCCAGGCAATGATGACACAGCTGGTGAGTTTCACACCATTTCTTATCGCATTTAAACGTTATTTTGAGAAAGGTCCAGCATGCAAACCGAACCATTGATATGATGTAAAAATATTTTTTTATTTTGCATGAGAAAATCTGTGTGTGTCTCGCAGCGCGTAATCCCATTGTCATCTTTATTATAAAAAAAAAATAACAATTTTTTTTTTTGTCGATAGCATATTTGTTAGAAGGCATGGAATAAATGGGTTAAAAAAAATATCAAACACCAAGAGTACGTTTAACACTTTCAGAAGGAGGTGCACATTATATATTCATTTTTCTGAGATCCATTAAGAGAGGGGTTCTAAATGTATTCCATACTGTGGACCACTATGCTGTTAATTGTTTTGAGCACTTCCATAGTTACATGTACCTACTGTATTTCTATATACATTTTATATATGTGTAGACAAATGTTTTAAAAAGAATGGAGTTTTATATATAATTCTGCCTTTTTGTAGACTGCTCAGGCTGCAATCAAAAGCCTGACATGAATTTTGAAAGCGTTCATGGATAACCATTGAACTTTTTAACAACCACGAGTGGTCCCAGGGGACGAGTTGAGGACCTCAACGGTCTATTTCATCGAAATAAAACTGTAATGAACATACTGTATACAGTATATGAAGAATCTTAATTTGTTTCCCTGTTAGTGCATACAACATTCTGTGGTGCTAAAGCTACTTCTATTAATACGGTGCGTATAAATGATGGATTAAATATCTAATTTATGTATGCAAGATTATTTTTACTTTAAATTGTAAATACAGCTTATTTTTGTAGACTGGCTTTCTCCATTTTGCTCGTGGCAGCTATCTATGCTGATCAAGGGTGCCTCGCAAACACACATACTGTAGGTCAAACAGAACCTCTGTGTTCTTCTACATCTCCTCAATCAATAAACTGTGCACTGAATGACAAGTACAGATTAGAACATCTCCATTCCCATGGCAGGCATGTCAGCATGCTTATCGCCAGGGAAAATATCCTCATTGTTGACAGGGCTAAAATAAGTGTGTGTGTGTGTGTCTATAGTAAAACATAATCCTTTTGAAACATCGAATCATTTCACCATAAGAAAAAAGATCACGATAGTGATTCCCATATTAACATTAGTGTGGCAAACACAGAATGACTGCTTTTGTAAAAAAAAAAAGTAATAATGTTAAAACTAACGTACGGCATTTCAGGCCTCTTGCACATATTTACCTGGGAGAATTAAATGGATGAAGTTCTTGTATAATAGAAATCCGGGTAAGCATTACCTGTGACCTTAGGCTGAAGGTCTTTGAAGTCCAAGATTCAGATGTAGCCTGACATGGCTTCATCATGGCTCTGGTTTGCCACAGTCCTGTTTCCCTAACTGACCTGTGTTCACAAATATTGCTACAGATGAGAGAGCCATGATTACATTTCCAAGTGATCTGCGTACATTTTTGTTGTTGCTACATCTGTACATGGCAATTGACAACACTTATGGCCTATTTGACCAGCCTAATACGCTCTTTCCCCTAATAAAATCTGAAAATTTTCTCCATTTTCTGTGCGTCGCCCCTTTTTTTGTTTTATTAAAGCATTTTTGCTCATTCAAAGAATTCTTATTGATAAGGCACCTATCTACCTGTGCAATGAGATCTGAAAAATAAGGGCAATAAAACATCACGTGCACTATGTAAAAAGTGCCGCCCTTTAAGAAGTTTTACACTCCAAAAGGAAGGAGAGGATAGCAGCATAATGTACAGTGGAAGAGTGAGCAGCCTCGGAACCTAAACCATGACAGACACTTGATATCATATGATTTGTTTTAATGGTAGAGGCTAAAAGAAGGTTTCAGGATACCTGTAAAAAAATTCAGATTTTATTAAACCCTTAGCAGAGCACCTTTAAATATGGCTATGTCACATATAAGAAACTCGGTTACTAATGTAACACACTTTCCCCCACCCCCTGGGAGATTTGACCGTGTATGTTGTGCGTTACCTGCAGCTTGCAGGAGGCCTTGGCCTCCACTGCTGGGAGCTTGGGGTGTGCCTGATCCGTCGGGTGACAGCGCCTCAACCTGCGCGGGATCCTAACTATGTGGGATAACAGAGTTACAGGACCCATGCAATAAAACACACACCGGTAACCGTTTACTGCATGTATAGAACAACAATGGCACCAATTCCATGAACTAGGCCCGCACGGCCGTACACCGCAACACACTGTCTACACCTGGTAACTCGTTCCCCAAAGTACCTAGGGGCCCTTGGGCACCCAACTGCCCTGGTGTCCACAAGTTGCCACCCACCCAAGTGCGTGAGACAGCGCTGCCCCACTAGCATGTGTACAGTTGGTGCACTTGTCGAGGTGAGGTACCTTCCGGGTGCTCCAACACCCAGTAACGCCACAACATAAGGATAGGATCCACTGATCCAGCGACGGTTGTGGTCCGTGACGAGTCCGCCTCCGTGTTGGGTGGTATCCAGCTGGAGGGTCCCACACTGAAGAGAGTCTCTCGTATGTAGCTGATGGCCTGGTCCAAGACCACCGGAGGCCTGGATGCAGCTGTGTCTTGGCTGTGTCCCTCACACTGATATTACAGGGGCAGTGTCCCTAACTGATGCGCCTGTCCCTGCATAAACCCCAGGCTGAGATGAGTCGGGGCCTAGCTGGGACCTAAGGGGGTCTCTGGCCTAGTGCAGCGGTCACTGACACCCTGCACACGCGCACACTACCCTTCTGATGTCCCAGCTCTGACTGGCGTGGTCTCCAGCGTGTGAATTGTATCCTTTCTGGAGCAGGGGGATCCTCGCAGCCCTATTGGCCTATCTGTGTCCGTAAACAGACAGAAAAAAGATTCCTCCCTGAATGCACTCAGAAAGGCCAGTAATTTGTAATATGAGTATATATTTAAAAACCTTTTAATCGCAAGAGAAGGTTAAAACATATTTGTAAAGAGGGGCATGGTATATACAGTCCAGGACCAGCCACTTAAAGGCAAACCAACAAAATCTTCCTCAATCGTAAGGAGATATTGATATTACACCACCTTAATGTGGACTGCTTCGCTCAGATAATCCCCTGTATGTAGCTCCAGAATGGGAGGCCCATATCACCTATGGAAATCCTAATATCAATAATTCAATGAACCTGACATGATGTAGGTCATTGAAGCTAAATCTGGAGGGGTGATTAACTCAAAGCCGAATGGTCAGATAGTATACATCTGTGTGATGTCCCTAGACCACTTATACGGTGTGTAAAATAAATACCAGAACAGGGTGAAAACAACAACGACGCAAAAAAGATAATAGTGATAAAAATAAAAATAAATACTAAACCACACAAAAAATAATGTGTGGATGTACACATAGAGATACGTAGCTGGATGATGTGAGAGCTCTGCAAAGGGCAAGCACAAAGTGTGCTCTCGTGGGCGCCCTGAGGCACGGTTCAAGGACCGTATCCAGTTATAGCCTCTGTATACTACCGTTTGTATGGTGCAGAGGTCACATATATAGTAATCTAGCTTGAAACCGGTGAACAACACTGATCAGACCCAATCAATAGTAATACCTGATTGGTTTAGGGGCATAAAACACACTGACTCATTAATCATACTATGTCTCCATGTAGGGAATATGCACAGTGCATGAACAGCTAGTGCTGTTCACGGTAAGTGGGCACTGCCCCAGACTCAGCCCCCCTGTTATATAGCAGTAAAGTAAGTACATAGTAGTAAGACTGTCACATTGGTAGCTGTGTGGGGAAGGAGGCAAAACATATAGTGCAGTCTACTCCTATTACCCTAGACATAAATGTCTTGCACACTGGTGAGATGTACTACTTAGCTCCTGGGCGCTGTTATCGTCCTTAGCGCCGTCATATGTGGAGGAGAAGGGGAGTAGAATGCCAGGGGAGAAGTGTCCCGGTCTCGAGGCAGCAGCTACAATCGCGGGGGCGCCATCTTGGATGCGGTGACGTCACCACGTTCTGGTCACCTGACGCACGTTTCGCGCTTTCTCAAAGGTGAAGACATGGAGACATAGTATGATTAATGAGTCAGTGTGTTTTATGCCCCTAAACCAATCAGTTATTACTATTGATTGGGTCTGATCAGTGTTGTTCACCGGTTTCAAGCTAGATTACTATATATGTGACCTCTGCACCATACAAACGGTAGTATACAGAGGCTATAACTGGATACGGTCCTTGAACCGTGCCTCGGGGCGCCCACGAGAGCACACTTTGTGCTTGCCCTTTGCAGAGCTCTCACATCATCCAGCTACGTATCTCTATGTGTACATCCACACATTATTTTTTGTGTGGTTTAGTATTTATTTTTATTTTTATCACTATTATCTTTTTTGCGTCGTTGTTGTTTTCACCCTGTTCTGGTATTTATTTTACACACCGTATAAGTGGTCTAGGGACATCACACAGATGTATACTATCTGACCATTCGGCTTTGAGTTAATCACCCCTCCAGATTTAGCTTCAATGACCTACATCATGTCAGGTTCATTGAATTATTGATATTAGGATTTCCATAGGTGATATGGGCCTCCCATTCTGGAGCTACATACAGGGGATTATCTGAGCGAAGCAGTCCACATTAAGGTGGTGTAATATCAATATCTCCTTACGATTGAGGAAGATTTTGTTGGTTTGCCATTAAGGGGCTGGTCCTGGACTGTATATACCATGCCCCTCTTTACAAATATGTTTTAACCTTCTCTTGCGATTAAAAGGTTTTTAAATATATACTCATATTACAAATTACTGGCCTTTCTGAGTGCATTCAGGGAGGAATCTTTTTTCTGTCTGTTTACATATACTTTATCCTCTTTTGCACCAGCATTTGGCACGACTCAATAGTCACTACTGTTTTCATTCTCGCTGATGCGGGAGCATTCCCCATCCCCTCCCTTCCCCTCCTCCCACTCCTGGACTTATTAGCCTATCTGTGTCCCCTAGTCTCCTGCACCTCTGCATTATGGGGGCTTAGTCCCCGTGGAGCCCTGTTCCTCCAATGGCAGTCTCTTGCGCCTATCACTGCACATGCGTGGCATCTCACCCATGCACGATCGAATCCAAGATGGCGTCCAGCTACGGAAGCCGCCAATGCCTCCGGTGACCGGGTCGCCTGCCGCAACACTGCGCGTTCCTCCGCTGTAGCCGAGGTAAGCGGGGGAACCAGGGACCAGGGGAGGGACCTTGTTATGCTCTCCCACTGGTGAAAATACCAACGTCTCCACTTGGAAACATC